>NC_058130.1:337166752-337210108 GCF_016433145.1 Gracilinanus agilis | reverse complement strand
TCTCTCTCTCTCTCTCTCTCTCTCTCTCTCTCTCTCTCTCTCTCTCTCTCTCTCTCTCTCTCTCTCTCTCTCTACCAAGAGCTTACTATATTTTTGCTTGTATATAACCTCTCATTGAGTAATTTCCCCCAATTACATGGAAAAACAATTTTTAACTTTAGTTTTCTGAAATGTTGAGCCCTGAATTTTCTCCTTCCTTCCCCTCCTGCTTCCCTGAGATAATAAGCAATTTGATATTTGCTTTATATATTTACAGAATTCATCAGTCATTCCCAACCTTTAAGGTAACTCTTCACATATTTTAGTAATCAAGCAATTGGGGTTAGTTACTATTCATTGCCTCCAGTTGGCTAGAGAGCTTCAGAGATCCTGTTCTATCTCTTCAACAGGGTCCAAGTAAAACCAGGGAAAAGGATGGGAGAGAGTAACAGACACTACCTTGAAGGAAGAGTTAGCAAAGAGACGGCATGGGAAGTTTTTGAACCAGGATTCTCCTAAGTTGATCACAATCTCTACAGTCTGGTCAAGTCTGAGCCCCACCTTTTTGACATCTGGCATCTTGTTTATA
Source organism: Gracilinanus agilis (assembly GCF_016433145.1). Taxonomy (NCBI): domain Eukaryota; kingdom Metazoa; phylum Chordata; class Mammalia; order Didelphimorphia; family Didelphidae; genus Gracilinanus; species Gracilinanus agilis. The sequence continues at coordinate 337,209,540 of NC_058130.1, read as the reverse complement.
AATGATAGCCACATTTGCTTCAAATGCCCAGAGCATATACCCCAGAGAGTACAATAAGGTGAGGCAGTAGATAAAGCATCGGGCCTGGGGTCAAGTTCCCTAAGGGACACAGTGGATAGAGCACTGGATTTTGAATCAGAAAAATTCATCTTCATGACTTCAAATATAGCCTCAGATACTTAGTAGCTGTGTGAAACTGAGCAAGCCACTTAACTCTGTTTGCCTTAGTTTCCTCATTTGTCAACTGAGCTAGAGAAGAAAATGGCAAACCATTCCAGAATCTTTGCCAAGAAAACTCCAAATGAGGTCACAAAGAGTTGGACACAATTAAAATAAATGAACAACAGACATACCAGAACTTATACTGGGACCCTTTGATGAAGGTGAGAACTGTTATGTCTCTGTTGCCTCTGCCTTCTGCTGTCAGTAAACACTAAACATCCAGGGACAGAGGAAAAATCCTTGACAAAATTCCACTCTAAGTGATGCTGGACACAAAAATGCACCAGGGGATCAGAAGAAAAGATTGCAAATCCGATAAGGATTTTATATCTACTCTACTCTCTGTTTATCTGATTCTATGGAACTATTATTCATTTTTCAGTTGTGTCCAATTCTTTGTGACCCCACTTGAGATTTTCTTGACAAAGAAGGGTATAGCATTTCCTTCTCCAGCTCATTTTACAGATGAGGAAGCTGAGGCAAACAGGGTAAAGTGACTTGCCCAGGGTCATACAGCTAGTTAGTGCTTCAGGCTGGATTTGGAGTCATTAAGATGATTCTTTCTGATCCAAAACCCATTGCTCTACTTACTGTGTTACCTGTGGAATTATAATAATCTGAAACTTTATAGGGATACTTATTAGAACAATGGAAAGTGACATTTAAGTACTTACCAAAATGTAGATCTTCATTTTCAGTTGGTTGAACCATGGAATCTGGAAAGTGCTAGAAAGAACAGACTTTTTTTTTTTTCCAAACCACTTACATGCAAATCATAAATTAAAATGCTATCACTACAATTTATTCTTGCATTTTGGAACCTGGATAAACCACTTCCAAAATATTATTAGAGAATAAATTGCTAACCTGACATATATGTAAACACAAAATCAGCCTGGAATACATCTGGACAGGATGAATTTAAAGACTGATATTCAAGAACTGAAAGTGTGAAAGGGATGATATTGTGGGGTATACAATGATATCCTAAAGCTTCTCTCAGGTTTTGTCCTCAGAAAGTACCTTCATGATTTAAACTCATTTTCCCTTTTTTTCCCTTGGATAGGAGCCGTGATTTGCTTTATTTTTTTTTAAAACACACATACACACATTTTTAATTTAACATGGCAGCTCCAACACTTCTGTGTTTGTCTGGGTCCCATTTTGCATTTTCTTTTGCTCTCTTAATTGTATTTTTTTGAGTTAGCATCAATTTGTGTTTTTTAAATATATAGCATAATGTAATATGTAACATAACAATAATATGATTAGTTCTAAATGTATAATAAATATGTTTATCTAAGAGAAATAAATTGTCACATTAGTTAAGTCCAAAAATCTGCATCTCATTCATTTTCCCTTCCTCCCACCCCTTATCCCTCACCAAGAAGGCAGGTAAAATTATCAATATTGTCCATATATTATCATATAATACATATTCCCCTGTTTGTCATGTAAGTGTAAGCAATATGTGTCTTGCTGTACTACATGACGAACAAGGAAATATCATGTGATAATATATGTACAACCTAGAAAATATTTAACTCATTTATAGTGACACTGCTTGTAAACACTTTCATATAGCTAGCTTCCAGGGACAACATTATTTAGGGGTAATTTTCTATATTATCTTCCCTAAGAAATAACCCAGAAAGATCATCTGATCTTGTCATGCAGGCTCAAGATTCTCATTTCAATGAGAATTGGAATTCAATCTTTTAAAACTATTTTTAAACCCTTTCCTTTCGTTTTAGAATTAGTATGTGGATTAGTTCTAAGGCAGAAGAGTGGCAAGGGCTAGGCAATCCTAGTAAAGTGACATGGTCAGGGGCACACAGCTAGAAATTATATAAGGCTACATTTAAATCCTAATGCCTCCTGTCTCTCTATGTCTGACTCTATCCACTGAACCACCTAGCTGCCCCATCGAACTATTTTTTAATGTACTTGAGGGAAGTTTTGGGATAGTTATTCATTATGACCCTGAAAATATTTTTCAAAGGCAAATTTTCTCCTTTTATCTATTCAAGTATTGGCAGAAAAGAAGGAATGGAAAAATAATTACCTTCACATCTTCCCTTTCAGGTGGTAATTTGCCAGATACCAGATTCTCAGGCTCTGTAAAATGGATAGTTCTCATCAGTATCTGCTCAAAAATTATAGCAGGTTGTTGCTGATTTCTTGTAATCAAAGAGAAAAAGAAACTAAAAGGGAATGTAAATCAATTTCCTCCCCAAAAACGTGGCTTTGAGCTAGGATTTTAGCCTATATTTTCATAAAAGCCGACAATGCAAAGAGCTGTCTGATAAGTAGACAGGGCCAGAGTGGCTGTATTATTAGTACTGAGCAACCTGTAAACAAGCTCAGTAGTTTTCCCAGGATTTCCTGGGGAAAAAAATGAGTATTAAATAAATAAATGCACCAGATTCCAGAAAGAAGCCTTACAAAATGGTTTTCAAAATAATCCAGAATCAAAAGACATGACTCAGTACCCACAGAAGGAAATCCTAAATGTCCAGTTCTCTATAAACCAAAGATTTCATATTTAAAAAAAAATCTCTGATAGATGACACACTAGGAAAAAAAAGGTAGAAGTCTGTTCTTCCTTTGAGTCACTTTTAAGTAATTTTCTCAGAACCTGGCATGAAGTCATAGGGCAAAAGGTAAAATACATCTAGTCTTTCTCTTAATGTTCATATACCAGGCCAGATCCAGTAGATTTCAGAACAGACACAGACTTCTGGGGATCAATAAGCAAGAGAACACACTCAATATCTCCTTTCAGAGTACAGGTTTTCCTAGAATTGTTTGTCATTTAGGATATACAGGGAGGAAGAGATAGCTTTCTTTTTCCTCACTGAGCCTGACTTAGCTGGCTTTAGAATTGACCTTGTTCAGATCCTCAAATCCATCACTTAAACATCCATTTGGCCATCACTTCCCATTACCTGGAACTCGGCTTCATCACTTATAAAATGAAGGAAATGGATGAAATGACCTTTAAGATTTCTTCCAGCTCTTTCTGCACGAGAGTGCTAATTATTGGTCTCTATTAAATCTTGACCTGTAAAGTCAGCTGCTGCACATGACTGTTGTTGAAATAAGTTAGTGTTATGTATAAAGAGCCACTGAGCAAAATAACTTGGCTGTGACAAATATGCATTGCCTACTCTACTTCTCAACCACAGCCAACATTAACTGACTCATGCCTCAAATCCAAGCAGGTGACTTGGTCCATGTGTCCCTGGTGTCTGCCATGATTCAAAGGGCTTTAAGGAGAGTGTTTCTACATTTTTTTGTTAAGTATTGTATACCTTTAGATACACTTTGATATGTAGCGATTTAAATACAAAAAGAAATAGGTGAAAATAGCAGGAAAGCTATTGGAAAGCATGGGTCAAGGAAGGAGGATTAAGACAGACCAAAGACTTATAGACTACACAGACCCTTCATGCCTTTCTGTCATGAATGCTTTCTTCATGAAATGCAGTTTGTATTTGTGGCAAATATCCAAAAAAAAGAAGGAAAAGAAATTGAATTAATAGACAACAGACCAAAGGCCCCTAATTGATGCTGGGGTCACCTTTGAATCAGCTGCCAGTGTGTATTCAGACCATGGCTTGTTAGAACAAAGGTAAAAAGATGTGCCGTGCAATTAAACAAATCAATCCAGAATTATATAAGTAATGGATTATTTTTAAATGGGCAACGAGGGGAATTGACATTAGCACTGATTACAAAAATTTTATGTGGAAGTTTAACTGATGTAAATTAATTACCGGAGGTAGGAGAGCAAAATAAACACCTTAGTCAGCAAACATGTACATCAAAATCATCTTTAGTGAGTTTATTAATAGGGAACTGCCATGCCTTTTCTTAAGAAATATTTTAAATGGATCACATCTTTGCATATACACAATTGACTGGAAGATATATAGAGAATACAAAATCACAGGATCATTGATTTAGAATTAGAAGAAAACTTTAGAAAACATTTAATCTCCTTTAGAAAAATTTAATCTCATTTCACAAATTTGGAAACTGATGCACAGGGAGGTTAAGTGACCTGTCCAAGGTCATACAGGTGGTACATGTCAGGGACACAATTTGAACTCAGGTCCTGTTATTCTGAAGGGAGAGCTCTTCCTATGGATCATGAAACTTCCTTCTCCTTTGTTTATACTTTGTTATTAAAAGGCATGTGATTCTATATTCATGTACTTAAAGGCTCTTTCCCCACAAGGTATCTCCAAGTCAATTATTCAAGATAAAAATGTTCAAGATAAAGACACAACAGAAATATTGTATAGAGGCAGCTAAGTGGGCCTGCAGTCAAACAGACCTAAGTTCAAATCTGACTTCAGATACTTATTTGCTGTGTGATCTTGACAAGTCATTAAACTTCTGTCTGGTCCGGTTTCTTGAACTGTAAAGTTCAAGATGATAACAGGGTTATTATGATGACCAAATGAAACAATATTTGTAAAGTACTTAGCACAATGCCTGAACATAATAAGTGTCTAATAAATGTCTATTTCCTTATTTCCGAAAAATAATCTTCAATAGCCCTAATTATTATTATTATTATTATTAAAACCCTTACTTTCTGTTTTAGAATCACTACTATGTATTGGTTCCAAGACCAAAGAACAATAGGGGCTAGACAATGGGGGTTAAATGACTTGCTCAGGGTCATAGAGCTAGGAAGTGCTTGAAGCCACATTTGAACCCAGGTCCTCCCATCACCAGTCCTGATTGATCCACTGAGCCACCTAGCTTACCCCGAACCCTCTTATTATTAACAATAGGCAAAGTATAAAACAATGAGATACACATTCTCTAAAAGTACTTGCCACTGTGATGGAGGAAATCCAACACAGTGACCAAGTTGAAAAGGGATTCTTTTTGGATAATGAGTTCCTCCAGAGCAGAGGTATCAAATTTGTGTGGAGCCAGCAATATTTCAGTGTGCAGTCTGAATCGAATCAAAATGTAATTGGGAGATAACAACAAAATAAAATATAAGAAAGTATATTTTATAAGTATAAAAGTATATAAAGTATAAAAAACATAACATTATTATGTGGTCAGTATGCAGCCACAGGGGTACATAGGCATGGTTTGGCAACCCCCACTTCAAACTGAGTTTACCACCACTCCATACATTCTCCTTTATGGATAACATTGTATTGGCTACATCAAGCCCTAGGATTTGTCAGTGCCCCCAGGAAAAGGTCGGCAATCACAGCAAACAATCTGACTTGACCATCCACATAGGAAAAATTAAGTGGATGAAAACTGTCTACTGTCCTGATTATGGCATGCCTTCAGTATGTATATCATGGACAAAGTGTACAAGTAGATAATGTTTTAGGTCCAGAATTAAACAGAATTAGGAGACTAAGTTGATAATTGCTCTTGGGAAATTGAAAAGTGTCTTTCATAATCACAAGTTTCACCCAGAAATAAAAGATCTTCTTTTCAATAACCAATATTTTACCAGCATTGTTATATGACTGTGAGACAACACACTGGTTCCCAAAGAATTGAAAATGAGTATCACAGCACAGGCAACATAGAAGAACGTGACGTGTGAGATCAAGCTACAATATATAACCAAAAAGAAACTTTGTTGAACTTGAGAAAAAGATAGCACTGGGGCAAACGTGTTAGAGAAGAGGAAGATAGGCTGGAAGACAGGCGGAGAGCCCAAACACTACACTGGTCCAGAAAGAAGGTGCTTCCAATACAAGGCATACCCTGATGGATGGGATGAACAGCCATTACAGAGTATGAGCAGGGAGGGATATATTTCAATTTGTATAGTTTGGAGATTATATCCAAAATAACAAGACCCATCCAAGCATTGTGTATTCTTGTATAAGTACACACAAATGTGCAGTTAGGGTGCAATTCTATTTAGTGTGTGTGCATGCTTGGTGCCCTTAACCTAAATGGAGGCAGTGTCCAAAGGGATGTTTCATTTCCAACATTAGTCACTGGGAAGAATATTTTATGAGCACAGTCTATAGAATCCCTCCAGATGGCGCCAAAGGAGTGTTTTCATGGACTCCAATAGCACGAAAGGTTAGATTTGGTAACTGGATCAATATCAGACTTTAATAGCAGTATAGGAAAAACTCTAAAGCCTAAGAAGGAAGCTCCAAGAAATAGACAGGCAGGCAAATACATACACACATACACACACACACACACATACACACACACACATTTTCCTCTTTACTACACAAATATAGACTTCGAACTAAAAACAGGAAGGGAGTGTGGAGCAGGAATGAGAGAAAAATTCAAAGGAAAAAAGAAATCAGAGTCTAAAGAACTAATCCACATTTAACACATACATAATCAGGACATATTTCTGCAGCAAGAGTTATATGGCCCATAAAACTCTTGAATTTGATCATCAAAAATAAAATCATCATTTAAAACGATTAATTCCTATAGAACCAATAGAATCTTTTTTTTTTCTTTTTTTAAAGTAAGTAGATAATGTGCAGGGCAGTGTTCTATAATGGTGCATGTTCTTGGATTTTGATGACAAAGAGTTCTCGTGTTCACTCAGCATGCAAATACTGTCAACAGCAAAAACACAGATGTTCACAATTGGAAGTATGACGGATTTCTAGCCCTTCCCCCACTCCACCCCCCACAAAAAATATCTCCTTTAGTTAGCTAGTCTGTGTTGTCATTTGTCTTTACTGATTTTGTTCCTTGGTGAAATGTAATTAACAATAGTGATTGGTGGTTTCATCTAAGAAACCAGAGAGCTTAAAATGTCAATTCTGCTTAATTTTTCTGCATCAACTTTTCATAAGACATATATAAAAGTCATATATAAATGCTAGGGATTAGCACGAAAATCTGAACTCTACCTTTTACCCTGAATAAATTCATTATTTTAAATTTAGTTCCAAAAACACTTTTAAGATACCAGGTTAAAAGTAATGATGTGTCATTAATTGGACAAATAAAAAGAGAGAAAACTATTTGATTTTATAGCTTGGGAGATGTATTGTTTCAACCAAAGAGTCTGGTTCTTTTTCTACAGGAACTTAATTAAATTAACTCCAGTAGAGCCTCTACTGAGTTAGCAGGATCCTTTTACACCAACCTATTGCAAAGTGCAATCAAACCAGTTATTGCTATAGCAACCTTCTGGAGATAACCATATCAGTCACTCTGAACTATTTTCTTTTAAAAGTCCATTGATCTTCATTTCAAGAGGCACACAGCCAGTAAGTATCTGAGGCTGGATTTGAACTCATGTCTTTCTGACTCCCAGTCCAGTGCTCTATCCACTGAGCTACTCAGCTCAGTGCATACCAGTAAATGCAGCACCCCAAAATCTTAGACCAGTAAAACTGATATCAAGAGGCTTCTCTCAATGGGGGAATCTTAGCTTTGCCAAATTTAGAAACCTGATGTCCAGAGGCTAGAGCAAAATAGTCAATAAAAAGAAAAAGAAAAGTTAAGTCAAGACCAATGATACTCAACTTCCTTTAATTTCCAAGTGATTGTGTTTTCCAGTTGCTATGATGGAATTTAAAAGGATGCATTATAGGTAGAACCAATGGGCTATCTCACATGAGATACACAAAACTATCTCTTTCTAAATAGTCATTTCCAAAGTCTGCCCACATTCTCACTTCATGCCTGTGTCAAAATCTACAAGCTTGTACTCTTTACTATTCTCCCAGATCTCCTAAAAGTACTGCTAGACAGTCAACAGTTCTAGACTGCTTCTTAGTATCCTACAAAGTCTAAGAGATAAACTCTGCAAAATAAAAAAAAAATTTGATACAACATGAAAATCAAACTTATGGAGCCGTGTGTTAAGGACATGTATGTATTTTATGTGTGTGCATACACATATAATGTACATATACATATATTGTCATCATATATGTTTTTTTTATCATAGTGAAGGAGCTTGGAACTCCCTCTACCAATGCAGGTTAGAAACTTTTGAGAAACTTCCAGTCTCCTAGAGTTGCCTAAAGCACTGCCAAAGTCACACCAACAAGAATGCAAGCTCTGAAAATCCACTGCTTGAAAAGTCTTGAGAACAAGGCCAGGGTCGGACACCATTTTTATCATCTAAGGATTTGGGGGTGGCAAGAAGGAACATGGCAACTCTCAAAGATCATTTATTAAATCACAGAGATATAGATTTCTGTTTCACTGGAAGAAAATACAGCTAAATCCTGACTAGTACAAATAATGAATCCCCTGAAGTACTTGTACATATTCAAATTCACACTTTTTGAAGTTATAATTATACGAAACATGGTAATCAGTTCCAGGTCAAAGGAAATAGGCAACACAAATCTGAATAATGTAACCACTTCATGGGAATGTATTGTTTGCATTAATCAGGATCTAACGGTACTCACACCATCAAACTTAAAAAGTCTTAAAATATTGAAGTATCTGTCCATATGGTACAGTGGAAAGATCACTGGCTTTGGAGTCAGAGGACTTGGGTTCAAATTCCACATCTGACACTTATGACCTATGTCCTCTGGACAAATCACTTAACCTCTCTGGGCCTCAATTTCTTCACCTGTAAAATAAGGGGGCTGGCCATCTCCCATCTCTAAATCCGTGATGTTATGCTCCTGTGAATCTTCAAGGTATAAGCTACCTCCTCCTATGCTTTCCCAAATTTTCAGGAAAAAAAAAGTTTGTTTCTCTTTAAAGCTCACCCAGAGAGCTCCAATCCCATACTGCTCTTACTCAGTCACAGGCATTATTCCTACCTCCTACTCCATAAATGAAATATGATTTGAATTAAAATAATAAGCTATCCTTTCAAAAATGGATTGTTTCCTTTTAATCTTTTGCTTAATGTCCCCAAATGACCCTATTAAAACAAAGACAATAATAGGAAATGGCAGCTCATCTTTGCTGTTATCACAGAATACTTTATATTGTTTTACTTATCTAGGTACCTGATGTACTTTTTTGTTATATTATAAAGTGTTAATGGCCAATAAATCATTTTTTGTTCTCTAAATCACCATATTCCTTAGCCCAAGGCCTTTCATGAAGCAGATGTCAATACATATTTGTTGTTGGTTTTGTCGTTTTTTTTCAGTCATATTTGATTCTTTGTGACCCCATTTGGAGTTTTCTTGGAAAATAAACTGGAATGGTTTTCCATTTCTTTCTCCAGCTCATTTTATATATAAGGAAACTGAAACAAAGGTTAGTGGCTTTTCCAAGGTTACATAAGTAGTAAGTGCCTGATGCCAGATTTGAATTTAAGAAAATGAATCTTCCCTACCCTAAGCCTTGACATTCCAACTGCTGCACCACAGGTTTTATTTAAGTCTTCTCAAAGTGAGATGAGGATGGGAAGATGTGTATAATGTTCAGTTCACTGAAGGCATTTATAAAAATGTCAGAGTCTCAGTTACCCACTAGCCTTCGTTTTATAAATACAATCATGATTTAGAAATTTGCTCTCTCGGTTATGTAGAGACTAGAGGATTCCGTTTTGATTGAAGAGAAACATGAATGAGTGAATGAATAAATAAAGTAGAATATTTTAAGCACTTCCTTTGTGTCACACACTGTGCTAAGTATTGAGGATAGAAATGCAAAAGCTAAGACTGCCATAACTCTAAAGAAACATTCTAATCAAGGAGAAAAAATATATATGAGCGGATTGGCATACAGTTTCCAGGAGAAGGAGAGTTGATTTGATTACGGTTCCAGATTGTAAAAGATGGCAGAATTCCAGAGGGCTCTATGTATGGTGGCATTCCTTCTGGGAGAAGTCCAAAGAACAAAGTGAAATGAAGTCTGTCTGGACCCTGAACTGATATAAAGTGGGCAACAGAGGTAACCACTGATGGGGACAAAAGGACTCCCAAGGGAAGGAGTTACAGGCAGGAAAGATTTAAATCCTCTTAGGCTCCATTTCTGGACCAGTTGGCACAGCAGTTGGTGAAATTTTGTCTAACATTTTTTCTCCTTTAGCTTATTTGTTTGCCTAGAGTACAGTCTGATTGCAACATTTAAGAGATGTACATCTTGTCATGGATATAACCAATGGAGATTCCTTGAAGTATGAGCTTAAAAATAAGGTAAGTCCTTCCAATGTTATCATAGAATGTTAATGCCATAATCATAGAATTATCCCCACAATACAGCCCTTTGTGCAGGGCTCTGCAGGTCTGGGTTTTCATTCACCCCTTGATTTCTAATTTTCATTCATTCCATATAGCCAAATTAGAAGACAAATTTTGTCATCTCACATATATCCCTTTTTTCCCCACTCACCTCCATCTCCCTGGGTTCAGACCCACATTACCTCTTGCCTGTACCATTCCAATAGCCTCCTTAGTGGTCTCCGTGCCTTAACTCTCCCTTCCCTCACCACTCCACATGGCCCTCAAAGTAATTTTACTAAAATGCAGATTTGATCATATCATTTCCCCATTCAATAAATTCCTTTGACTCTCACTTTTTTTGCCTGGAATTCACTTCCTTCTTATTTCTGCTTCTTAGAATCACTAGTTTCTTTCCAATCTCCTTTCAATTACCACCTGCTAAATGAAGTCTTTCCTGTTTCCTCTCCAACCTACCTCAATGCCTGAAACTTCCCTTCAAAATCACTTTGTATCTTTGTTATATCTGCTTTGTATACATGTATGTGTATGTGTTGTCTCCCCCTGCTATGTTGTAAGTTCCCCAAAAGCAATAATTATCTGACTTCTATCTTTGTAGCTCCAGGACCTAGCACAGCTCCTGGCACAGGGAAGGAGCTTAATAAGTGTTTATTACTTGAGTAAATGGAAGAATAACTCCACAATCAGAGGAAGGCTTTACCAACACACAGTAATCACAGTTCTATATCCTTCTGCATCTTTGGTTTAAGTTGGAAACTGTTGAGGAGTTTTTTTTTTTTCCTTCTCAACAAAAAAGCCAAACTGAGAGAAATACAAAACGAGTTTGAATTATCTTCTCAAAAGAAGCAAATAAATCATCCTCGCTGCTCAAATGTGTATTGCAGCACTCTACTCTTCCAAAAACCAAAACCTAAAAGACTCAATGCCACTTTTTAAATGGACAATTCAGATCACATTTAGCTAATGCTACCAAATTGTGTGATTATTAAAATATGAATGTTTACCAACTAAATAATTTTCTCTGCAGAATGCCATTTGTAATTGCTAGTATAAATTAATTTGGAGAGGTGGCAACTCTTCAATTATAAGAGGCTCTTGTATATTCTGGGTGCAGTTATGAATCTACTGCGATGGAGTGCCAGGTCTGGAGTCAGGAAGGCACATCTTCCTGGCTTTAAATCTGGCATCAGATACTTCCTACCTGTGTGACCCTGGGCAAATCACTTAACTTTATCTGCCTCAATTTCTTGATCTTTAAAGTGAGCTGAAGAAAGAAATGGCAAACCACTCCAGTACCTTTGCCAAGAAAACCCCTAAAAGGGTCACAAAGAGTCAGAAACAACTAAAATGCCTGAAGAACAACACACCCCTTTCACATACTCTAAAGTCAAGTCAAATTAATCTTTTTGCTATTCCTCTCCCAGGACCCTCCATCTTCCAGCTCAATATATTTTTACCAGCTGAAATCTAGAATATACTCTTTCCTTACCTCTCCCTCTTGGAATCTCTGTATTTCTTCAAGACTCAACTCAAGCACCACATTCTGCTTGACACCTTCACAGGTTCTACCAGCTGTTTCTGCTTTCATCCAAGATCACCTTATATCTGTTTTCTACATCTTTTGTTTCCTACTCCACAGTCTACCCCTTAGAAGGTGATTTTTCACAGGTTCTAGTAGTAACCCTGTATATCTGTCCTCCTTAATGCCATAGTTCATAAGTGCCCACTGCTATGCATTAACAATCATCCCGTAAGCATGACTAACTTCTTTTTGGAAACCCTTATTGTCTTTCTTAGGTCAATACTGTATAAATGGAGATTTTGAACCTTGGACTTCATCCCCCATAAATCCCTTCGTGGTTGCCAAAGATGTGGATTTTAAAACTAATAAGCAAAATACTAAATATTATATTTATGAATATTTTGTTAATAATAAACTAACAGAGACCTAACTAAAAGGTTACTAACCAGCCCACTCCCAAGAACAAAAGAGAAAGAGGAAGGGGTTGCAGCCAAATATAAAACAATAATGTGACCATGCAAATGTGGAGGCATGGGAGAGATTAAAAGGAATTTTGGGAAAATTAAGGAACTTATGGGGGATGAAGTCCAAGGTTCAAAATCTCGATTTATACAATACTAAGCATTAGTTCCAAGGCAGAAGAGCAGTAAGGGGTAGGCAACTGGGGTCAAGTGATTTGCCCACAGCCACCTAGCTAGGAAGTATCTGAGTCACAGACTTGAACTCATGACCTCCCATCACCCAGGGCTGGGTCTCTAGATCCATTGAACCATATAGCTTCCTCACAAATGACTTTTAACAAAGGCATTTGCTAAGATGCCATAATTACAACAGCAACTACTAAATATTCTCCCGTATGTCCCCTCAACACAAACAGGACACAATATTTCTGTTAGGTGGCTACTGCCATCTACTCCTCTTTACAATTCAACTCTTGATTGTCAGGGCTGGCATTCTTAGAATCCATCAATAGTTTCCTCTGTTCCCAAAGGTCTTGTTTCCAGAATCCATTTCTGTAAACGACTGCCCTTCTGTGTCTGTATCTATGTCTAATGAGAGTATGAGGTTTTGCCAGAGGAGAGGGGTCTCCTGGGCAGCTCTTGGATGCACTCTCCTGAACTGCTGAACCCTCACCCAGAATTTAGCTATTTAAAGGTCCTCAAAGGCATTTCCAATTTTTATTCATCCAATAAAGTTGCTCCCATTCACTCTAGCAGAGAATGGTGTTTGCATTTCATAGGAGAATTGCTGCATGTTAACACCTTATTAACACATTAACACCTAATTATCTCTTGTTATCTACTCTTTGGTTACTGTGACATCAACCTTAGGGGAGACCAAATCCCAACCTTCTTACACTTAAATAGGCAAGTGCCATTTTCCTACTTAATACATGTTACTTGAAGGCAGGGATGTTTCACTTTTGCCTTTACTAGGGGCACGTAGATGGTGCAGTAGATAGAGTGCCAGGCCTGAAGTCAGAAAGACTTTTTGTTGTGTTCAGGGTTCAGACTCATTTGAAAAGAATTTGTTACTCAAGCTCCGTTCATCTCAGACAAAGCTTTTATTAGGGTTATAGGTCAAATGAGCTGGAGAAAGAAATGGAGAACTACTCCAGTATCTTTTTCCATAAAAACCCCAAATGGGGTCACAGAGAATCAGATACAACTGAAATGACTAAATAACAACAATATGGCACTGATCCTTGGTACATAGCAAGGGCTTAATAAATGCTTACTGGTTGACTGGTTGCACACTAACTGTGTCCCGTCCCCCCCCATCCCAGGACTTTTAATTGGTTTAAAGATTGTTGAGTCATTTCTAGCACAGTCTTTCAGGCCATAAAGCAGGTACTGGTAGAAAAAAATTCATTTTTTTTTAAAACCCTTACCTTCCATCTTAGAAGAACACACACACACACACACTGGATATTACTTGATATACACATTCCCTCTACATCTTCAGAGAGTCTCTGCTTGGACGCATCCAGTGACCAAAACAAACTCCTTCAGCTGCTGTACAGAGAAGTATTTATTTATTTTGGCTCTATAACCTGCATAATTACACAAAGGATTTGAGCTGGCTGTATGATAACTTGAAATGAAATGACTCTGATCTGGGTGGTCAGAAGAAATCTACTGAAACAATTTAGGCATAAACATGAGTGTGACTAGGGGTGAGGGGTAAGGAGAGGCAAAGGCAGAGAGAAGCAGCAATCAATCTGTAATGCAGCAATTAAAAATAGAGTCTTTCTGAGTAAGAGTTTAAGTGGCAAAGTCTCAAATACTATCAGTCTCTGTAAATGATGGCTGAAACAATAAACTCAAGAGTATTTTTTAAATGGAGAAAGCATGCAAGGGTCTGCCAGTTGCCTACTAACTAGATCTATATATCTCTCGTGTAATAAGTATAGCTACACTGATAATCATTTTTGGAATTTGAATGTAATTCAACCTTTCCCCTTTAAATACTCATAAAGCCTTGAAAAGTGTTGTAGTGTTCTCTTATGGTTTTATGTTTTCTCCCTAGCTAGCCTATTGGCTCCTGGAAGGCAGAAACCATAAGCTATATTTCTTCTACTTTCCCTGACAGTGCCTAACACAGTCCTTGGCACAAAGTAAATGCTTCACAGATACCTGATTTTTCCTTGATTGAAAATGCTCTTTCATATAAACAGACTGTAATTCCTAAATTTTCCCCCAAAGCTTTACCATCTTAGATCCTAGATAGTAATTGTTTCTAGGAAGCAGGGTAGAAAGTCACCACCCTCTCTCTTAAGTATGAATTCTTTCTTCCCCTTAAAAAGAAGTTCTAGGTATAAAAACACCAATACAGTTTTCTCTCTCTCCGTATCTGTGTCTCTCTCTACTTCTATTTCTATTTCTCTGTCTCTCTCTATTTCTCACTGTCTCTCTCTCCTTATTAATAAGTTCCAACTTTCTACTTTTTTTAATGCAGCCAAAGAGAATAGTTACAGAGGAAATTATAAAGAACATGAGTCAAAAGAAGATATATATGCATATATATGTATACAATAAGAGGAGGAGGTAAAAGAGCAATGAAGAGAAAAATCAGATTAGAATAAAGTCAACCAGAGCATAAAAATACAGACTATGAGAAGAGATACAAAATGAAAAAAAAAAAATGGACCGGTGCAAATTAGAGTCTGTAAGCTCTTCATACAACTTCTTGAAAAGTAGAGGGGATGAAGTAGAGCAAGTCTCATGGGAAGGGTAAGGATAAATCAGGATAGAAGTGGTAAAATCAGGGCGAAGACAAGTATCAATGAGTAGGAGAGAAGGGGGAATGTTAGTGAGAGAAGCAGAGGTTAGTAATGACTGTGTCCATAAGTACATAAAGGAAAACCATTCCCTTAGCCAGTTAATTCATTTGGGATAACCCATTAGTACTTTAGGAATATAAATCAAATCACAGAAGCATGGACAGATGCCAGCTTTTCATATACTATGAAGCCACTTTTTTGATACTGTAACATAGGCAGGAAAGTCAACTGCCAGAACTAGAGCTATAATTATATTTTAATCAACAGCAGCTGCAAATGAAAATTAGATCCAAGTTTTTCCCTCTCTCCCATCCATCCCCTTAAGATACTCATGAGCAATGCCTCTTGGCTGTTCATTTGTTATGAAGATCTTCTAATATATCCCAGGGGCAATGTTTGTTTCCTGATAAAATGAAGGCTATTATCTCAAGTTTGTTTAGTTCAATTTTATTCTCCTCCAATCTTATAGTAAAAAATGACTCAATAATTATTTGAATGTTCCATTTTGGTTGAATGCTGCCCTCTGCTGGAAGGCACAGAAAATGTTCTGTGTCATCTTTAGCCTTTTTAGACTATTCCCAACATGACAGAACTGCTGCAGCTGGCTTTAAAAGTAGATATCCTATACATTTCCTTAATAAGAAAAACTCTTACCTCCTTCAGTCCTTGTTGCACTGGAGGATATCGGTAGTCGTTTCTCTGTTCTGTCTTCTTTTCTCTCCAGAGTCTAAAAAGGACAAATCCAAATCATTAAAACTTCTTTGAGGCCTCAGATATACAACAGAGAGGAAAAATTACAACCAATAGTGTGAATGGAGCTGAGCTCTCACATTACAATGTAAGCTCTCTGTAGTAGACATAGTTTCATTCTTTCTACTTGTATTCCCAGTACCTAGCATTCAAATTCAAATAATATTCCTGGCATATAACAAACTTAAGTACTTATAGACAGATTGATTAGTGGGAGAGAAATAATGTTTAATAAATTAGAGATTAACTGGGTTTTTAGCTCAATGTCTAGAATACTATAAACACTTAATTTTTATAATAATAATAATAATAATAAATTGACTTCTCATTTATTTCATTCATTAGAGATGTCCTACCAATAACTACATTACTAAGAACGAAAGAAGAGGTGGAATAACTAAAGAAATTTGGGGGGTAATAGAGTACAATGAAATGACCCTTTTTCTGTAGTTTACAAAAAAACTATTGCTATCATGAATGAATGCTCAAATCAATCAATCAATATTTATTAGGCACCTACTATGTGCCAGAAACCATGCTTTGTCCAGGACATAAAAAGAGGCAAAAGACAGACAAGGGAAGGTTCAAGTTGGAGTGGGTGAAAGTCATTAGGAAGTGATAGTGATTTTTTTAAAGACATCAATTCTTAAAAAAAAAAAACAAAGGAAGTGGGCAAATGGAATGAGCTTGAGTGAACCCTAAAAACATTCACTGAATGTATGCTGTCTCAGTTCTTCTAATGAGCTGGAAGTCTAAGGCTCCAGCTATGAAATATTTTGATGGAGCACTAATTTTAACACTAGAAAAGGTACTCCGAGCTCTAAATAGGATCAGAGAGCAGGGAAAGGTATTTAAGCATAAGAAAAGAAGATGCCAATCTTTTAGAATGGTACCCAGCCCTTCTAGCTTAGAGCTGTTACTAAGGCAGATAGTTAGGGTTCTAAATTAAATAAAATGGTACCCAGGTTAGAGTGAGATGATAAGTGGAGGCAAAGTCCCAACTAAGGGAAGAAAAATAACTCTCTGCTCTTAAGAAATGTGCTAGGCTGCTAGTCTAAATGTCTAATAGAAATTATCCAAATAACATTGGGAAAAGCCTGAAATGTGGAGTCAAAAGATATGGTTCAAACCATAGCTTGGCTACTTTATAACTGTATGGCTCTGGGTTGGTCACTAAACCTTCCCAGATCTCAACTTCATTTATCCAGTAGAGGGACTGAGCTACAGAAGATTCCTTAGATCACTTCCAGCTCTAAATCCTATATTCTTAGCAATCAGACTTCAGAGGCAAGATCAATTGAGCAGCCAGGTGGCTCAGTGAATTGAAGACCAGGCCCAGAGCCAGGAAGCAAATTTGACCTCAGATACTTCCTAGCTGTGTGAACCTGGGCAAATCACTTAGCCTAGCCCTTACCAGTCTTCTACCTTGGAATCCATCTACAGTATTGATTCTAAGACATAAGGTAAGGGTTTAAAAAAAATACTGCTATACTAATTCATATTCCATATGTCTACCCTTCTTTACTCTCTTCCCTAAATCCTTAGTAAAACTTGTTTTAAGTTCAAAGATATTTTATTTTCCCAATCACATGAAATAACAATTTCAACATACATTTTCCAAAATTATAAGATCCTAATTGTCTTCCTCTCTCCTCTTCCCTCCCACCTCTTGGATGGTAAGCAATTGGATCTAGATTATACATGGATTATCATGCAAAATATACTTCCATATTGGTCATTATTGTAAGATAATACTCACATAAAACTAAAACTCCAAAATAAAACTATAACTAATGTGAAAAATAGTATGCTTTTATCTGTATCTGACTACAATAATTTTTCTCTGGAAGTAGGTAGTATTCTTTGTCATAAATCCTTCAGAACTGTCCCAGACTATTGCATTGTTGAGAATAGCTTAGTCTTTCACAATTGATCATCACATAATATTGCTGTTACGGTGTACAATGTTTTTCCAGGTCTGTTTATTCTGTTCTGCATTAGTTCATATAAATCTTTCCAGATTTTTCTGAAATCATCCTATTCATAATTTCTAATGTTAAAATAAATAAAATAAAATGAATAATAAATAATAATTCTTATGTTAAAAATAAAATATTAAAATAAAATAAAATTCCATCACCAACATATACCACAATGTGTTCAGCCATTCCCCAATCGATGAACATCCCCTCAATTTCCAATTCTTTGCCACCACAAAAAGAGCTGCTATACATTTTTTATACAAACAGGTCCTTTCCTCTTTTTTATGATCACTTTGGAATAGAGACCCAATAGTGGTATTACAGGATCAAAGGGTATGCACAGTTTTACAGCCCTGTGGGCATAGTTCCAAATTCCTTCAGAATGGTTGGATCAGTTCATAACTCCACCTGCAATGTATTAGTATCCCAATTTTGGCACATTCTCTCCAACATTTGTCATTTTCCTTTACTGTCATATTGGCCAATCTGAGAGGTGAGAAATGGTACCTCACAGTTGTTTTAATTTGCATTTTCTAATCAAGATCAATTTAGACATTTTTTCATGTGATCATTAATAGCTTTTATTTCTTCATCTCAAAATTGCTTGTTCATATCCTTTAACCATTTGTCAACTGACGAATGTCTTACATTTTTATCAATTTCACTTGGTTCTCTATAAATTTAAGAAATTAGACCTTTATGAGAGAAATTTGTTTTCCAAGTGTGTTATTTCCCTTCTAATCTTGGTTACCTAATAAAAATCATTCATTTTATATCTTATAATGGCCTCTATTTCTTGTTTGGTCATAAATTCTTCCCTTCTTCATAGATCTGCTAGGTGAACTATTGTATGCCCCCCTTACTTACTTATGATATCACTTTTTATTTGTAAATCATCTACCCATTTTGACCTTATGTTGATATGTGTGATATTTTGGTCTATACCTAGTTTCTGCCATGTTGTTTTCCAGTTTTCCCAGCAATTTTTGTTAAATATCTTATATTATCCAGTAAAACTTTTTTAAACCCCAATTTTGTTTCTTCTTAAATTGAGGGAAGTAGAGATTAAGAATACCTAAGTCAGATAGGAAAAACATTCAGATTTTCTGAGAGGTCACAGTAAGCTAATGGCAGCTGGTGGGAGGTAGAGAAGAAAGAAAACCTTTTTTTTTCTTTTTTGTAGGGCAGGGTAGGGGACTGTAAGATTCACCTATGGTAGTCATCACCTTACCCCAGAGAGGCATATTTTTACACAGAATCGGGAACATGCAAAAGTAGAGACAATAGAAGTTGGAAGAAAAGCTTTTGAGGTGACAACACTATCATCTAACCTTTTGACCTTACCATAGCTTTGGAAACAAAAATGCTAAAACAAAAATCAGACCCTCAGGAAAATTGTCAAGTGAAGTCACATTAGGAAAGTAGGCAATGTTTGCGCTTGAAAAGATAGGCTCAGGAAAAATCATCTGTACACTGCTGTTCTATACCTATGTTGAGATATTACTTACCCTTGCCTTCTCTAAAAGCTATCCCTTTCTTAGGATGAAGCTAAAATAAAAGCTGCTTTACTGGTCTAGATAAGAACAATAAAGAGGTATTCTGGTCCTCAGTTTTTCAATATGTGAAATAAGGAGGGTAGACTAAACAATTATAGTAGGACCTTTGTATAAGTTGAAAATCACACATAATAGTAAACCCTATTATCTAATAAGTATTTCTTACACAGATATACCTAAGCATTTTAGGACTTTACTTACACTAATTAGAGCTGCCAATATCACTCCTTCTGTCCTTTGTGGCCATTATTAATAACTAGGTAGCATTAATGAAACAAAGAAAAGCACTACTCTGATGTGGATATAAATTGTCACAAGCGAGAACTCCAGACAGACTGACCTGGAAGCTAATGTTTGGCATAAAACAATAGAAACACTCGCGTTAATGCTTCTCAGAGTGAGAATAAGCACAACTGGGTGAAATTCTGTGAGACTTTACGCTACTTGGGAAAGTAGTACAAATTTAATGTGTAATTAATTTTTTTTTTGCCTTTATTTTTTTCTGTTGCTGATCACATAGACCTGAATTCGCATGTGTTGAGTTTCCATAAAATGAAGTACTGATATCATAAGATCCTCCCCATACAGCACTAAATTCTATGAAGTAACAAAATACTGATTGACTTGGTCCCTGACCTAGACTGGCTAAGGGCAGATTCTTCTTAACTAAGGCAAAGAGAGAGATTCGGCTTTCTTAGGACCTGCCACATTTCTAATGTTTTAGTTGTTTAGTCATGTCTGACACTTCATGATCACATTTGGAGTCTTCTTGGTGGTATCTAACTGGAGTGGTTTGCCATTTCCTTCTCCAGCTCATTTTACAGATGACAAAACTGAGGAGGCAAACAAGGTTAGGTAACTTACTCAGGGTCACTCAGGTAGTAACTGTCTGAGGCCAGATTTGAGCTCAGGAAGATAAGTCTTCCTGACTCCAGAACTGGCACTCTATCTACTGTGCCACCTAGTTGCCTTTCTCATGAAAATAGATTCAAGGACTAGAGAGAATTGGACTCTGGAGGACACAAAATGAAGGCTGGGTGCTGAGGAGATAAAACAAGATAGGAAAACATCCATATTTCTTATATAATTGCTAACTGGAAATGACTTAAAAGTCATCAGGATGGTTTTGTTTGGTCTTCATTTACAGAATAAAAATATTTCAAGCCACATAGTCTCTGTCACTGTGCCCAATGTCTAATGACCCAGACTTAATAACCTGAGAACAAAGTACCAAGAAACAAGAAAATTTATACTATTCACAATCAAGTGAAAATAGCCTAAGGCCCAAAGACTACTCTCATATGTGATGTTGTTTCAGTGCAGTGCCTAATTTTAATGAGTGGAATCCTTTCTCTGTTCCATCTCATTAGCAGAACAGAGAAAGAGCAAGAACATAAATTTAGAGAAACATCTGTATTATTCTCGACATTGTCAGAATACCATCATAGAAAGAGCACTAGATGTGGTGTCAGAGCCACTGAAACACAGGGCTTATCTACTGTGTGATGTGGGACAGGTCATTAACTTCTCTGAGACTCAGTTTCTTTATCTGTAAAATGAAGAAGGTTGGACTCAAGGATTCCCAAGGGCCTGTTCAACTCTGATGTTATTCTGTACCTTATATTGTCTCCAGAAAGGGATTCATTGTCATTAACCCACACCGCTCCAAGTGGGCAAACTTTGATACAATATGTTTTCGGGAATCCTAGAAGGTCATGTGCCCTAAAAACCATCCTTTCCTTGAGCTGAGGGCCCAAATTCCATCTTCAGAGCCTTATCTCCCTTTTTAAAGCTTTGATCTCTATTAAAATGTCACTTCTGTAGGAGGCATTTCCATCTTCAGAGGCTATTATTAATCATTTATACCTTAGTGTGAATGAATAATTGGAAGAAGTTTTAATAAAGAAGAGAGAAAGAGAAGATAACTGTATACTTGAATATGAGGGAGGAATATACCACCAAGGAGAGAAAAGGATGTAGAAAAGGAGGAAGAAGGAAAACTTAAGAGATAATTTTGCTTGATAATTCTTCTGGACACTAGCAACTCTCCTTTAAATAGAAGAAACTCATTTATAGTTCCACTGATTATCCGCAGGCTAAAAAAATTTTAATTGAAAATTCATTGTTTTAATAAGATAAATACAAAACTGCTATTTTACAAGTTAGGACATGAAATATAATTTTTATGAGTTTAATGTACATGTAGAAAGTAAAATCTTGATTAGGATCACATGCATTGTTCTTGAAAAAGCCCTTTGGGCCTGAATGAGTTTTTCTAGATACTCTATAGCCCTTCCCAGGAGTTGTTTTACAGTGTCTACCAGCTCATGTTCAACTACTCCTTTTCTTCCTTTTTTTCACATATTAAATATGAATCTCTTTTCCTTGTATGTGGGCAGAAACAGGTTTTCAGTTTAAATTTCAGTATCAAATACATTTTAAATAATAACAATAATAGCTAGCATTTATGCAGGGCTCTAGTATATATTGGGTGGCTACGTAACTCAGTGGATAAAGTGCCAGGCCTGAAGTCAGGAAGACCTGAATTTAAATCTGGTCTCAGACACTTCTGAGCTGGATGTCCCTGGGCAAGTCACTTAACCCTGTTTGCTTCAATTTCCTCAGCTGTCAAATGAGCTAGAGATGGAAAAGGCAAACCAGTCCAGTATCATTGCCAAGAAAAACCCCAAATGAAATCACAGCACGTCTGAGCACCAACATAAGATAGTGCATATGGTATCTAATTGGATCCTCATTACTTCTCAGGTCCCATTTCCTTATTTATGAAATTAGGGAAATGGAATAAATAATGTTTTTAAAACAATAATGGCTAGTATGTATATAATAATATGAGATTTGCAAAGCATTTTACATATATTATCTCATATATTATCTTCAGGACAACTCTGGGAAGTAAATGCTATTATTATCTCCATTTTACAAATGGGCAAAATGAGGCAGATTGTGGTTAAGTGATGTGTCCAGCATCATACAACTAATTTCTGAGTAAAGGAGAATTTGAACTACACTGCCAAGCTGGCCATTTTTTATTTAGCTGTCAGGATTTTAAAAACTTTATATTTCACAGACATAAAAAAAAAAAAACCAAACCTGTTGACAATGAAGACATTATGATAAAACTTCAAAGAGGTGGATACAATAAAAGACTTGAAGAACTACAGGTGGTGGACTCTTCAATCAAAGGCCCAAATATTCTCTAATTCTCACTCTCTCGTTAATAGCCATTGGACAGGAAAATTCTATTTAAAGTATTTGATAAATTCCCCATTCGAACACACATAAGGTACTTTAAGCCTTTTTATTGAATAGTTATCTTGAGCAATCATATGACTGCTAATCATGATATAAATCACTATTGTTACCATCTTGTTTTTAAGTGGTATCTATTTAAGGATACATAGTAATGTTTAAGATATGACGTGTGTGTGATTCCAATAATAATAGTGAAAAAATGTGTATTATAAGTTGAGAATGTTACTTTAGAACACACGGAAAAACTTTCCCTAAGTTGGCCACAAGAATTAAGGTGGGGGCAGCTGAGTAGCTCAGTGGATTGAGAGCAAGGCCTAGAGACAGGAGATCCTAGGTTCAAACCCGGCCTCAGCCACTTCCCAGCTGTGTGACCCTGGGCAAGTCACTTGACCCTCACTGCCTACCCTTACCACTCTTCTGCCTATAAGTCAATACACAGAAGTTAAGGGTTTAAAAAAAAAAAGAATAAAGGTGGCATCATTTATCATGTAAACAAGTGGAGATTCATTATAATTATGCTGATTCTGGATCTGTTCATCTAATCCTTTTATATTCAATTCATAATGGTATCTCTTTTTTTTAAAGTACAAAGTTCTATTTATGAATGACTCATCTATTCTTACAATAGTGATCCAAGACAGTCTTTAAGAATTCAGGTTGAAAAACACCATCCATCTCCAGAGAAAGAACTAATGGAGTCTGAAAGCAGACTGAGACATACTATATTTCACTTTATTTCTTCACTTTTCTTTTGTTTATTCGAGTTCTCTTCCACAAAATGACTAATATGGAAAGATGTCTTACACAACTACGCATGTAAAATCTATATTACATTGTTTGCTGTCTCAGAGAGGGGGGAAAGGAAGAGAAGAAACATAAACTCAAAAAAATTAAGGTTAAAATTGTTTTTTCATGTAATTGAGGAAAAATAAAATATTATTTAAAAATAAAGTATAAAGCTCTGGAAATTAAGCAGCCTTTCTATTTGCTTTTTGTCACAGTAAACTCTACAACATTCACAATGAGCAAATCATTGGGCAAGCTTCATTTAAAGAACAGGCAGAGTGGTGCACTATATAAACAGTACTGAATTTGGAACCTCTCTTAGCTTTGTGGCCATGAAGAAGTCTCCCAATGAGTCTCAAGAGAATATTTTGGGAAAGTGCTTTCCATACTTTAAAGCATTCTATAAAATTGAGTTTTTGTTACTCTCTCACAGAATTTCAGGATATAAATCATCACTGTTCTATCAAAAAGGGTATAAAAAATCACAACATGTGATAAATTGGAGTGTTTTATAATGAAACAACATAATTTTTCATCAAAACAGTAAATATGCAATAACCATTGACAAGGAAGACTTTTGAAGAGTTTTTTTATATGATCATGATGTCATTCCTTTTTTTTCTCTATTCTGAGGGATCTTGTATTATCAAGCTATACCTTAATGGATGTGCAAAGAACCAACAACAGTAATAGAAAATGGATTGACATTGCTCAGTGAGTCAGGCTCTTGTCATTCTGAAACAAGCACTCTCAGAAACTCTGGAAGGAAGCCAAGAGTAGCAGAGGAGGACCATTGAAGTCTTTTACAAGATTAAACGTTCTCAATTAAGGACACGAATCAAACGGGAAGAAAAGAGTTTCACTATCTGAAAATTCTATGCAGGGTCAGCTGGATGCTTCAGTGGATAGAGAGCCAGGCCTGGAAATGGGGAGTCCTAAATTTAAATCTGGCCTCAGACACTTTCTAGCTGTATGATCTGGGCAAATCACTTAACTCCAGTTGCCTAGGCTTTACCATTCTTCTTAGAACTTATACTTAGTATTGATTCTAAAACAGAGAAGTAAGGGTTATTTCTTTAAAAAAAAAAAGAAAGAAAAGAAAGAAAATTATATGCCAACTTGTTACATCTCACATAAGGCAATATTTTGGTTGGTTTAAGGATTTTTTTAAAAGCCTGTATGTGAAATAAGGTAATAACACATTCCTTCATTATATAAACAACCACTTTTCTCATGAACGAAACTTAAGTATATGTTATATCCATATGTAATAAGATAAAATTGGAAGTACAATATAATCTCACTGTTGTGGTCTAATCTTTAACTATAAATCTCAATGTGGTCACTGATTTTCTTATTGAGATTTCTACAAATTAACAAATATATAAAGGCTCAAATTGGGGTATTCATATAAATCCCTGAAACTTGTAGTCACTATTACCTCATCTGCCCTTTACTAAAATCAGATTTCTGATTGAAAATTGAATGGAAATAAAAAAAACAATATGTTTCCCCCATGGAATCTTCCAGATTTTATGAGAAAGTTAAACCAAGAAAAAAAGTATTTTGAACAAGCCAATCATCAAGCATTAATTAAACACCTACTATATGCCCATAACTGCACTGAGGGTTAATTTACAGCTGAGATAAAACAAAATACAAAGCTTTGAAACAGTTTGACCAGGAAAAAAAAGTAACACTATGAAGAAGGGCTGGTTTCATAAATGACCAAGTCATATTTGAACATTGTTTTTAGGATCACAGATTTAGTAGTGAAAAGGACTTAAGAAATTGTTTAATTCAGACTCCTCATTTTATAGATAAACAAAAAGGAATTCATAGAAATTAAGTGATTTGCCTAAGGACACACAAGAATTTAGTAACAGAGTCATGAAGTGAACCTAGATTCTCCATTATCTTATTTTCCTTCTCTTATGATGACCATATTCATATATACTATAATTCTGGTCATTGCTAAGCTATCAATCACAAGAGAGTTGGTAGTAAGTATTTGTGTATGTATGTGTGTGTGGGTAGATTATATATGTATATATGCATATATATAAGTACATATACACACATACACACACAAAAACATATTTTGTATAAAGAGAGAAGTAACTTACATACAATGCATTAATAGGAAATAAATCCAACTTAATTCTGAAGTTGTTGGGTTTTTTTTTAAAGAAATGACTTAAGAACAAATAGAAGAAATAATAAAAGAGGTGTTATGGTAAACTACTATTTTTCTATAGCTTAAATAACAGTCCTTTGTCTGCTGAGCTAACACAATTCCCACTGTCCCTCCTACATTCACTTGAGGAAAATATCACCATCCCTAGTCCCTGGGTGTACATTTGCAAAAACACAAAATTGATGCACATCTCTTCATACACTATACTACAGTATACTAGAATAAGCTGGCACTAACCTTGTGCAGGAGGGCTCTATCCAAAAAGTATTTCCTGAAGAGCTTAATGTCAGCCTCCAGTAAATGTTCTGCAGTGTGATTCAATGTCAGGGTCAGCGTTCCTGATGAATGAACAAATCGTAAGAGGGCATGTTCATTGATCTGCACTCTGGAGAAGTCCGTTGAATGACTGCCCTGAAAACTGAAACAGCACAAATCAGGACCCATGGACAGTTTTATAGGAAGGAGAGAAAAAAAGCATCAAGAGTCCTATGTTCCCATTGGTCCTTAAATTTTCTAAATAATTCAAGGGCAAAATTATCCCTTTAGTAGAGACCTACAATAAGCATGATGGTGTCAGTATATCTGCTAATAAAGATGGCTTTCTTCTTTCTCTTAGGGGGAAAAAGCATTACAAAGCCATCTAGATACAAACCTACCACTCGTTTATAAAGGGAAAAAACTGCTCTAAAAGAATAGAGCTTTACCTCAGTGTTTAGTGCCCCATTATCCTTTTTAACATGAAATGGAAAACTCTCACTTTATCATGGCCATATATAGTAGAATGAGCAAACCAGCACCTAACAGATTCATTAAGCGGATTACAGTGGAAAACAGACACTGTCTCAAGGGAGCCCTGCACTGTTTAGATGTTACAAACAAATTAGACATTCATAACATACTGTATCATAGTTAGAAATCATTTTTCTAATGTAAATTAAAGTTATGCACAAATGTGGACAAAAATGGTATTCTTCTATAGAGTCGTAAACAAAGGAAGCACATTCCCAAACCAAAGTGTAATTGAATTCTTGCATATAATGTATATTTTGGATCCAGTTTTGGTAAAGAACTATGCATTTATTAGCCAAATAGTCTTTGTGATTGGTAGTGCAATAGTGCAGTTCTGCCTTGTCACCCAATGGACAGTAAGGTGATGAGTTGAACCCTGAATTATTAAACATCTGTACTATGAGCACAATGAGGTAGCCCACCACCAGCTAGCAGTGCCTTCTTGAGTCCAGAGAACTCACCTTTAAGTAACTCATGCCCATATGTTGGTTATTTGGATCTTTTATATTGAATGGGAAGAGGGCAGAGTGATAGTAATGATGGAGAGAAAAAATGACTTTCTCCTCCATCTCTCTCATAACATCATTTTGCTAGCCAGTGTTAGCTTTATTAAAAATAGCCAATTTTCTAGAAGTATTATGCAGAGAGGCAGGGTAAGCTTCTGTTTTAACATAGTGGATCAAATGCAATAATTCATCAGTTTAGAGCTGGAAAGGGACCTTAAAGCTTACTAATTTTAACTCCTTCACATGACAAATGATAAAACTAAGGCCCAGAGACTTTTCTATGGCCCCCTTGGCAAAAAATATAAGAATCTGGATTGGAACCCAGGTCTTCTGACTCTAAACAATATTCGTCCTATCATACCAAACTAAATCCACCATCAATTGGATATTGAGTTGGACTATTGGTTTGTAGCTGTTGTTGTTGTTCAGTTGTTTCAGTCAGGTCCAACTCTTCTGAACCACATTTGGGGTCTTTTTCACAAAGATATTGGAATGGTTTACCATTTTCTTCTCCAACTCATGTTACTGATAGGGAAACTGAGGCTAGCAGCGTTAAGTGAATTTCTCAAGCTAATACAGATAGTGTCTAGAAACTAAATAAATAGCCCATGGTCAAATGAATAGAATGTGTAAAGGTGAGACTTGAAACTTCAAGTTAAATCTTCTATATATATCATGATACTTCTCTTACATATAGTGAAGACTTAATAAATATTTAATGAATGAAATTGAATGCACAGGGGCAGTTAGGTGGCTCAGTGGCTAGAGAGCCAGGCCTGGAGTCAGGAGAACCTGGGTTCAAATCTGGCTTTGACACTTCCTAGGTGTGTGACTATGGGTAAGTCACAACCTCCATTGCCTAGCCCTTACCACTCTTCTGCCTTACCACCAATATTTAGTATTGATTCTAAGACAGAAAGTAAGGTGTTTTTTTAAAAAAAGTAGAACAGCTTTAAACATAGAATCTAGGAGATATGTGATATAAAAAGTAAATTATGAAGCAGCTAGGTGGCTCAGTAGATTGAGAGTCAGGCATAGAGATGAGAAGTCCTGGGTTCAAATCTGCCTTCAGACACCTCCTATCTGTGTAATCACGAGAAAGTCCCTTCAATCCAATTGTCTAGCTCAGTGATTGGCAAACTACAGCCAGTGGGCCAGATGCAGCCCCCTGAAATATTCTATCCAGCTGTGCGACATTATTCCTAATCTGACGAATACAATGAGTAGGATGCAATACAATGAAACTTCAAAGAGTTGCCTTAGAAACAGACTGACAGATGAGCATTTCCTTTCCTTTGGCCCCCTCTTTAAAAAGTTTGCCCATCACTGAAGCCCTTATCAGTCTTCTGCCTTGGAAATGATACTTGGTATAGATTCCAAAAGAGAAGGTAGGGTTTAAAAAAAAGTAACTAAGTTGATCATGTAGAGTTAAGGGGAACAGAATAGTCTGAGTACTAATGCGAGTACCTGTGTAATATTAAAAAAAAAAAAACCTTAGGTGAAAGATGCATCACATTATAGAGGGAATCCCTTAAGAAATGTTGGGAAAGTATAAACAAGAGTCACAATGGATAAAAAAAATTGCATAGACGTATTTCGATCTGTGCCATTGGAGAAAGAGTAACATCTCTGAGGTCACAGACACATTAGAGTTTATGGAGAGCCTGTGCGGTTCATGACATCATATTAAGGACCATTAAAATATACATCAGTTACACTGTGGTACAATTGAACATAACAGACTCCTCTACTAGCAGCAATGCAAGGATCCAGAGCAAGGCTGAGGGACTTATGAGAAAGAAAACTAGCCACATTCAGAGGAAGAACTGTGGGAGGAGAAACACAGAAGAAAAACAACTGCTTGAACACATGGCTGATGGGGATATTACTGGGAATGTAGACACTAAAAGATAACTCTAATCCAACTATCAATAATATGGAATTAGGTCTTGATCAATGTAAAATGTAAAAACATGTAAAACCCAGTGGAATTGTGCGTCAGCTAAGAGGGGTTAGGGGGGCTTGGGAGAGAGGGAAAGAACATGAATCATGTAACTAGGGGAAAATATTCATAACAAAAACTTAAAAAATATATATACATCAGTGCCATAGAACGATAGGAATTAGAACTTTATCCAATAAGCAAACAGGGAGAATGACACAGTCCAAATGGTGCTATAGGAAAACGTCTGTGAGCTGTTTGGAACATAGGAGACTCAAGAAGCAGGGAGACCAGTTAAGGTTTAAAGAGTCCAAAATGAGATAATAAAAGAGCCTGAGCTGGAGTTGGAGGGAGAATGGACGTGAAATGGAAGCTGTGTGCGGCACTATGATGAGAAATAAGTGATCTGATGATAAAAATGGCACAATGGTGTGATGATAAAACAAATGTTTCAATATAAATAAATAAAATACAAAGGGAGAAGTGTTAGACTTTGCTGAATGTTTAAATAAGAACTGAGAAGCATGATACATAATGGAAATCACTCTAGACAAGATGTAATGAAACTTGGGTTCTAGTCTCTGGATATTTAGCCAATGCTTAGCACTGGCAGCACATAGTAGGTGCATCATGAATGTTTATTGATTGATTATATGATTTTGCACAAGTCACTTCAACTCTGTGCTTATCAATAAAATGTGGAGATTGGACAAGATGAGGGCTAGGCATTGAGGAAGCAGGAATACAAAGAGAGACTGAAAAGGAAATGAAGAAGGAATAGTAAGGTAAGAGGAATAGTATGGTATGGACACTAAATATGCAAGTAGTGAGCTTCAGAGTACATGGAGAATAAGGATTGAGAAAAGATTAAAAGATCTTGAATTCCATGCAAAAACCAATAAGCTACTAGTCAAAGAATTCAATTTTTGAAATGCAGTGTTAGTCCATAGTCTAACTGAAGTGTGCAGGATCATTCTTGAAGATCAATTCTCCTTCCACAAAGTGCATTTCAGCCTAGCCATTACATGGGAAATACAAGCCAAAGTCTGAATTAGAATTTGCTTTCTATTTATCGAAAAGGAGTAAAAGCGAGAAGGGGGTCAGATGAAAGACTTACAAAGGGTGTCCCTAGAGAAATTTTAAGGGCCCCTTTGTTCTTCTGCCTTGCTCTCTTAGATGAAATATCAAAAAGTCAGAGAACAATTCTCTTTAAGACACTGGGGAGGGGTAGCTAGACAGTACAGTGGTTGTAGTGGCGGGCCTGGAGTCAGGAGGACCTGGGTTCAAATGTGGCTTTAGACACTTCTTAGCTATGTGACCCTGGGCAAGTCACTTAACCCCCATTGTCTAGCCCATACCTTCTTGTGCCTTGGAACTGATACTTAGTATTGATTCTAAAACAGAAAATAAGGGTTAGAAATAAATAACTTATAACCAGAAGACTAAAAAATAAAGTTGAAGATAGTTCAAAAATGCAAAAGTTCAGAGTAGTCCAGATAACCCAGAAATGAGATGACAACAGGGAGACTAAAGGGACCAACCAAATTGTCAGATAGTTCAGAAAGGAAGCAACAAAGGGGAGAGTGAAGGAACAAAACAAAATCATGAAGACCAGAAATATAAAAGAAACCTAAGAGGACCAATGAGTTTGTAAGAGACAGAGGAGAAACAGACAGGCAGAGAGAAGCAAAGAGAGATCAAGAGAGGTGGGTGTTGGGGGACGAAAACAAGATGGAGATTTGTTAAGCTGCCCAAAAGACAAAATGTATTGTTGCTTTGAACTAATGTGAGTTTTGAACCTGTAATCAAGCCTGACATTTTCATTTAATAACACTTCCCTGTCTCAGAAAAATCTGCCAGAGCTGAGTGCTCTGGAGGTTGTCATTACAGACTTCCTTCATCTCCCTGTTGCACTCTGCCATTAGCAGAAACTACCTGCGTGAGCAGTGCTGTTCATTTTTGTTAAATGCAGCTACATTCTCCATAATGTAATTTTTGTTCTGAAGCTTAAAAGGCTTTGGATGTGATCTTTGATAAGCATATAAACATGTGGATACATTTACTTGGAAATGTCCATCTGGTTAACTTACCACAAACCAGAAAGCACCAGGTTTCTAAATCCATTGGATTTGACCTGAGCTTAGAGTCTTTTCTCAGTCAACAGATATTTATTAAGCACTCTGATGTGCCAGACTCTGGGCTGGAGGCAAGGAAAGGCAGAAAATAGCTCTGCCCTCAAGGGGCTTACAATCTAAATGGGGAGACACACAAACAATTATGTAGGAATATACTATTTGCAGGATATACTGGAAGTAATCAATAGAGGGAAAGCATCAGAATTCAGAGGGATCAGGAAAAGATTCCTCTAGATGAGATTTTAGCTAAGACTGGAAGGAAGCCAGCAAAGACAGGAGATGGTCAGGAGAGAGAGTCAACGGAAATGCCTACAATCAGACATTGTCTTTTTCAAGAACAGCAAAGAGGTCAATTGTCATTGAATTAAATATTATATGGGGGTCCGGGATAGAATGGGGAGATGTAAGAAGCCAGCAAGGACTTCAAAGGTAGAGCAAGGTTATGAAGGACTTGGAATATCGAACACAGAATTTTATATTTGATCCAGGGGAAGATTTTGTTGCTGTTCAGTGGTGGCTGACACTTTGTGATCTCATTTGGGATTTTCATGGTATGAGCACTGGAGTGGTTTGCTGTTTCCTTCTTCAGCTCATTTTACAAATGAAGAACAGAGGCAAAAAAAGAGTTAAGTGATTTGCCCGGGGTCACACAGCTAGTGTCTGAGGCTAGATTTGAACCCAGGAAAAGTAGTTATCTTGACTCCAGGCCTCACACTCTATCCACTGTACCACAGAGACATGAGAAGAGGGGTGATATTATCAGACTTGGACTTCAAGAAAATCACTTTATTTTGCAGACATCAAACATGTCCAGTTTAGAAACATTACATTTAAAAGCAGATAGAATTAGCACAGTAGATTCAATGTATAGCTTTATGGGAGTTTTTTGATTTGGGTTTTTATGTAAAGTGTGAATAAAAGGTGTTTACTTGTGTTTCCTTAAAAATTCATTTTAATGGATTTTTTACAGTTAAAATTCAAATAGTATTTTGGATAGCACAAGAAATGGTCCTTTTAGGCATGAAAAATAAGAATGGATCTTGGTCAGGTACATTTCACAAAGAGGATCAATTCTATTCTCACACAAAAGTATAACTTATGTCTGAAGATCAGAACAGGGATATAAACATCCATAAAAACAATATTTCTCATCTCAGAATTCTCTATTTTATTCAAAAGAACAACATGTAAAAAAACTTGGTCAAATGTCTTGTTGAGGTCTAGGCAAACTTTGTCCACAGCTTTCAAAAAATGAAATGAGGGTATGAATTATTCTTGGCAAACTTGTGGTAGCTTCTAGGGATCACCATACTTCCTAAGAGCTCTCAAACCATCTGTTTAATGACCAAGAGGAAAAACCAGTGAAACAGTGTTCCCATTCTTCTTTGAAGAACTTTAAATTCATTCCAATGCTTACAAATGAATGAAAACCATTCCTTAACTACCCTCAAAACTGTTCCTCATTGCTTTGCTTCTTCCTCTCCTTCCCCACACCTCCCTTGGCTCTCCTTTGGTGGGGTAGGGGGAAGAGAATTATTTATGTTCATTCCCTCCTTCCTTCCACCCACTTAAGTCAAAGAATAAAGAAAAGGTCCCGTACTAGCAAATAGCCTATTCTTGAATTTTTCAAAAGAATTGGCATCAAGCTCAATGGTCTCCATTTTTTGGCTCATTTAAAAAAATCAGTTCAACTTTAGTCTACCCTGCATAAAATTCAACTATTTTTTGAATACATCATGTATTCACAACTAAATGATAAACTCCTGGTAGGAAAGATTTCATTTTGCATGCCTTTTACTTTTTACTTAGTGTCTAGAACAGTAATGTTCTAGTTACTAGGTCAGGAGTTGGCATTATTGAATCTGGAATTAGGAAGACCAAAGTTCTAATCTGACTTTCTAGCTGTATGATCCTGAGCAAGTTATTTTATCTCTATCTGCCTCCGTTTCTTCAACAATAAAATTGTGATAATAACAGCACTTATCTCCCAAGTTTGTCATGAGGATCAAATGAGATTATAATTGTAAAGCACTTAGCATAGTATCTGGTACACACAGGCATTTAATAAGTGATTATTTCCTTATTTCTTTCCTATGTACTTCACAGTAGGCATATTCAATAAATACAAATGAATGAATACTGAATAAAAATATGTTGAGGGGAGATACAGAATTAGATTTTGACCTGAATCAAATGGCATTGAGGGAAAAAAAGTCCTTAGTAATTTTAGCTTTTAAGCTAGAAAATAATGTACTTTGAGGAATAGAAAACAGGGATTAGATGTTTCTGTTGAAAAAAAATAGCATGCAAAATCATAAGAAACAATTTACAGGAAAGAGGATATTAATATTACTTGTGATCTCTAATGTCTACATACCAATGTACAGAATATGAGTAATAAGGGTAAATAATGTGGTAAACTTAACTTTATAAGTATTATTAAAACTGATAAGATATGACACATAACTAGAATATGGCCATGAAAAGAAAAACATTTAAAGGAGTATATAGATTTTCAAAGACCACACAAATAATATAACATGTCAATAAAATATATTCCAGTGTGGAAATTCATGAACCAACTGAGGAAAAGGCATAGTCAATAATGTCTGAAGAAGAATTAAAGAGGGAAAAGCAGAAGAGATGTAGTAGGAAAATACCACAGACCACTAGACCAGAAGGAGGAAATTGATGATTAAATCAATAAATGGATACAATGATAGCAAATTGAATTGAAAGCTAAACTGAAAATTCTGGTCCTGGTATAATAAATAAGATATTATAAGTTTCTGACCAGGAAGGTAGCAAAATAAAAAATCTTTGAGAGGGCTATTCTAGTAACTACATGTAAATGAATAGCACTAAATGAAATTAGATTCAAAGGGACAAGTCAGTAGATTGTTGCAGTAGTCTAAATATGAATTCAGTGAGGTAATATATAGGAAGAAACAGATTCTACAGAAACCAGAAGGAAAATTAATTTAGCTTAATAATAAATTATAGGAGGTGAATGGAAGAAGGAATCAAAGATGATTTCATGCTCTGAAATCCTAGGAACCTGGAAAACAAAGGTATAGTTCATGAATCAACAAGCATTTATTAAGCAGTCTTCTATATGCCAAGTCCTGTGTTCAGCAGTGGGATACTAACACAAGTCCTGTGTTCAACAGTGGGATACTAACACAATCCATTAAACAATCCATACTCAAAATGGGCATACGTTTTAATAGAAAAGGTATTTATGGTGAATAAATATCAAGAGAATAAATAAAAAATTGTTTAAAATGTGAGATGGTTTGAAAGAAAGGGAATAATAGGGGGAAAGGCCTTGAACCTTGTCTTGAAGGAAGTGAGAGATTCTATGAAACAGAAGAGAGGAAGGAATTAAAAAACTAGGAACTGATGCTTGAAGACAAAGAGATTAATTCATTTTTTGACATGAAATATTTTATCAATGGGACATGCAAATAGAGGTAATCTATTAGGAAGAACTAGAGGGAAATCTAAAGGGTAAGACTGGAGATGTAAAAATAGCAGTCATATATACACATCTAATTTAATGAGGGAATAAACAACTCTAGAGAAAGTGTCAGAGAATAGTGGAAGAACCAATTCTATGCTATTAATTAGCAATGGAAAGAAGAAATGACCACTAAAGATTGTATCCACCACTGTCATATTGAAGTGGATTAGAAAGTATTCTTTCCTCCACCTTCCTTTTCCTCCTTCCCCAATACCATTCCTTTCTCTTCCTATCTCCCACCATAGCAGCCACCATCACAAATACTGCTTGCAGCAAGAACTCAAGAATTCCTCATGCTTCTCTATGGCATCAATTAAGGACATCATCAGGAAGTAGCAACCAGAGAGGTGGGGACAGTAGAAAGAAAACAAAAAATTGCTTCTCATCAAATAACACCTTCAGTTACTATCCCATCATAATAACTAGACCTTTATTCTGACTCTTTGGCTAGCACTAACAGCCAAACTCATGATAATATCAAACCAAGATTCTATTAAAAATTTTCACTTGTCAAGTACCATAATGAATTAATTAACACTGACAGAGAAGGTATCCTATCAAGCAGACACTCACTTGTTGGTGACTTCTGCCAGTCTGGAGTGGCCCAGCTTCATAGCCACGTCTAATGGCATGTCTCCCTCTTCATTTGTCAAAGCTAGGGCTTGTCTTCCTCCCGGGAGACATAAGAGGAACTGTGAAAGCTTAACCAAGCCCCATCTCATTGTGATGTGAAGAAGAGTCTCCTTATGCTCAGTCACTAAAAAGAAAGAAAAATAAGATATTAATTATTTGAGTGAAATATTTTCTCTCATATTTTGCTTAGATCCATGTATTTGAAAAGGTTAGGGAAAATGCATTTTTTCCTTCATCTTTTAATGATGATCCTCATCATTAAAGATGCCACCTCAAAGTCTGATTGCCAGTGTATTCTTCTTTGGAGAGAGTAATAGAAAAGCTGCTTTCTTGATCTGTATCTACCCAGTCATTCAGTGGCAAGGTGGTCCTTTGTGGATTCCTTCTTTATAGCATTATCCCAGCCCTGGTGAAGAATTTTTGCTATAAAAGCAAGTAAAACTAGAGACTCTCTCCTACACCAGCTATTTGCTAATTTTCTTAGCAAAAGACCCACCTTTGAAGGTGGGTCCATAAATTTCCTTAAAACACAAATTGGCCTTCCAGGAGACGGATGCAGTTTCCTAGCAATCACCAGGTTACATCAACCCTAAGAGACAGGGAGAAGAACTAGACCTGTGATTTTATTGGCATAGGAAATTCCCAGAAGAGTTAACTCCCTCTACTAATGCAAGTTGGCACTTCTCTGTCACTTCTAGGTTTTGTTTTTTTTAACTCTTATTTTCCATCTTAAAATCAATACTGTGTATTGGTTCTAGGGCAGAAGAGTAACAAAGAGCTAGGCAATTGAGATAAAGTCTGATTTTAGTAACCTAAATGTGAGAATGAGTTTGCCTCTTAGTATTGTCTCTTAATAAAATTATAAATTCTAATAAACAAATCTTCATTTGGAAAATCACATGCATACAAATATATATACTCTCTATTACAATATACAATAATACAACTCTATTACAATGTATGCATAAATTCATCCCAGCAATCTAATCCAAGAAGCATTTATAGGCACCTATTAAGTAGATGGCACTAAGAATATAAAGACAAGACAAAAAATGACTTCTGTCATTAAGGAGCTTAAGTGGGGTTTGGGGGGAAAGGTTATAACATGTTATCAGATTAATCTAAACATGATTCATTTCTCTTTAAAGATCTTCCCTTTTAGAAGCAATACTAAGTATCAATTCTAAAGCAGAAGAGTAGTAAGGGCTAAGTAACTGGGGTTAAGGGACTTTCCCAGGGTAACACAGCTAGAAAGTATCTGAGACCCAATTTGAAACCAATTATCTCCTAGTTCTTTATCCACTATGCTACCTACCTGTTCTTTAAACATGATTCTTTTTGAAAGGGAGAGAACATTAACAATTAGAGAGATCGGGAAAGGACCTATATAGGGAAAGTCTATGAACTGAGCCTTAAAGAAACACCAGGGTTCTAAGAAGCAGAAATTAGGAAGAAGTATGTTCCAGGTAAATGAGAAAGTTTGTATAAATGCCAAGTTCAGGGAACAGGAGGCAAAGAAGAATATACAAATGAACCTAGAGATCTTCCTGGCAAGATGGCTGAAAGGGAAGCAAGTTTCCCAGCTTCTGCCAATCCACTCCAGCAAAACACTGAAGTTCACATCAGACCAGATAATGACCAAGAAATCTGAGAAATTATATGAAGTGACTTCTATCTACCATAAAACTGTACAAAAAGTCATCCTGAAGCCCAA
Organism: Gracilinanus agilis; assembly: GCF_016433145.1. Taxonomy (NCBI): domain Eukaryota; kingdom Metazoa; phylum Chordata; class Mammalia; order Didelphimorphia; family Didelphidae; genus Gracilinanus; species Gracilinanus agilis. The sequence goes on along the minus strand of NC_058130.1, from coordinate 337,172,570 downwards.
GGGAAATAGTTAAAGAGCCCTTATCCAGGCAAAATGAGTGCCAACAGGGGCACAGTCAGGAACATACATAGTTTCAAGGGATTATGTTCTCAGGAAGCAAGAGCCAAAGGCTCCCCTGGTTGAGATGTGATAGGCGCAAGGGACAGAGACATAAATTTTCAGAGAAGGTAATTATTTGGGTTTTCATTAAGCTTGTTACAAGGAGTTTTTTCACCATCTCTTTACATTAATTGGAGGAGAAGGTTGGAAAATGAAGAGAAACAGCAACAGTGATGAAAATATGATGAAAAAAACATTTGGATGCATAGAAGAGAACAGAAGGAAATTCAAAAGAAAGTACAAACAAGCAAAACAGTTTGGAAAGTAATATGAGCAACATATATATTTTTAACAAAAAAGCAAGCACTGTGAAATGAGGATTCAGTATAGCATCCTCTTTTGGTGTTCTGCTCTGTGCATTGGAATGCTTCTTTTCTGTTGTTGAGGTTAGAATTAAGATAAACCTAGAGAAGAAGGATGGAATTAGCCTGGTAAGAGATTGAAATGCCACCTGCAAAGTTTATCTTCTTCTAGACTGGGAACTATGAAATGAAATAGAGATGCATATTTACTCACCAGATTTGAACCTAGGACCTCCTGCTCTCTCCTTAAATATGATACTTTTTGAAGGAAAAGAACATTAACAACTAGGGAGATCAAGGAAAGGACCTATGAATGATATGAACTGAGCAATACAGATAACATATGCTATGTATCACATAATAATATGTAAGATATTATATTGTGGAGATTAAAATTAATATGTCAAATATCAAATATTATATTTATATTTTATTAATAAGAGACTAACTAAAAGGTTACTAACCGGCCCACTCCCAGGAGCAAAAAGAGAAAGAGGAAGGAGTTACAGCCAACTATAAAACAATAATGTGACCACGCAAATGTGGAGGCACAGGAGAGATTAAAAGGAATTTTGAGAAAACTAAAGGACTTATGGGGGGGGGGTGAAGTTCAAGGTTCAAAGTTTCCATTTATATAATGTAATATAAGATATAATTGCATTATATGTAATATATTACAGGAATTACATACAATACATACATCATAATATAAACATTTATAACATATTTTATACTTACTAATTTCATTTTTAATTATTTTATTATATATAACTATATGTGTTTATTAATAATATAAATATTGATTAATTTAATTATATACTATACAAATATGAAATACATAAAGCATATATAATTTATTGCAAGGTATGTATAATTTAATGTCATTATTTATTCCCAATAATTTAACTATATATATTATAATAATTTAATAATATATGTATTATCTATAGCAGTGATGGCGAACCTTTCAGAGGAGCAGGTGATATCCTTGGGCACGTGGAGAGGGGGAGGGGAGTAGCCCAGCCCCATGTCCCTCTGACTTTCTAGTAATGAACTATGACAAACTCTGTGCTGGGATGACAGCACATGTGCCCACAGAGAGGGCTCTGAATGTCCCCTCTGGCACATATGCCATAGGTTCTCCACCATGGATCTATAGCATACAAGTATTATAGTACAGTGAGATCTGGAGTCAAGGAAGCCTGAATTTAAGTGTTCCCTCAAAAACTTACTGGCTGTATGACCCTGAGCAAATTGTTTAACCTCTTTAATTATTTGTTTATTATTAATTATCTGTTTATTAATTATTCAAATAGAAAAATAATATCATCCTATTGACAGAGTTGTTATGAGGATCAGCTGTGATAACCTATGTAAGATGTTTTGCAAATACTGAAGCAAAGCACAGTATAAATGCTGACTATTCTTATATCATAGTTATTCATTTAAAATTTTTATTACATGACAGTAAAGGAAAATAATAAATGCTGGAGGGAATGTGGCAAAACTGGGACACTGATGCATTGCTGGTGGAGTTGTGAATTGATCCATCCATTCTGGGAGACAATTTGGAATTATGCCCAAAAGGCTTTTAAAGAATACATGTCCTTTGATCAAGCATACTTCTACTAGTGTATCCCAAAGAGATTTTTTTTTAATGGGAAAGGATCTGTTTGTATAAAAGCATTTGTGCTGGCAAAATATTGGAAAATGAGAGGTTGTCCTTTGATTGGGGAATGGCTTGAACAAATTATGGTACATGATGGTGATGGAATATTATTGTGCTATAAGGAATGATGAACTGCTTGATTTCTATAAGAATTGGAAGAACCTACATGAAGTGATGTGGAGTGAAATGAGCAAAACCAGGAGAACACAGTGGTTTGTGTTCAGTTTGGAGTCAGGAGGACCAACATTCAAATTTGACCTCAGACACTTACTAGCTGTGTGACCCTCAGGAAGTTACTTAATTATGTGGCCTCAGTTTCTTCATCTATAAAATGAGTTAGAAAAAGAATTGGAAAACCTCTCCAGTATCATTACCAAAAAAAATATTTTGTTAACTGAGGTCCATTTTGAAGTAGAATTTTCTGTATGCATCCATTTAAAAACTTACTAGCTATATAACCCTGGGCAAGTCACTTCATTTCTGTCTGAGTTTCCTTAATTGTAAAATGGGGATAAGCAGAATGATACTTCCATGCCCTTTGATGTAGTTGCTTATGATTATAATCCATTCATTTGACACAGTATAGACCCCTTCAAAGTAAACAATCAAACCCCTAAATTTCTAAAGAATATGGGCTGAGTTAGTAAGTGTTCCAGAAAGTCAACTTGTACATCAAATACAATGATGCTTGGATTTAATGTTTGGACAAAATACCAAATTTCTCAATCTTCCTAGCATAGCCAAAAGCTGTTTTAGCTGTTGAAGCATTGACAAAGAATTATAATGTTTTTAAACCTGTAGTTGATTGATTTAGAGAGCATTTTTTCTGCATACCTTCCTACAGGGTATTTGAGATCATTCCTAAAACTTTTCTAGTTATAGATAACTGCTAACATTCCAAGAAGAGGTTTTTATGGATTCAATTAGCATTGGATAATCCTATATCCACACAAACACAGAAAAGGTACAACACAGCTTGATTGTTAAAGACTAGGGATAATTTCCATGTTTTGAAGCAGACTATTTTACTTGGCAATGAAATTCCTTAGAAGCCATTAGATTTCTCATGAGTCTGATATTTTGCTATCAACCACTGAACCTAGTATATTGCTTAACAAACCCAATACTATTTGTTGACTGTCTCAGCAGAGGAAGAAGCAATACCATATCCAGCTCTCACTATGGGCAGTATTCTTAACATTTTTTTATTCACATTTCACAGAATTCCAGAATCACCCATAGCTGAAAAAGAATCCTATCTATAACTAGCATTCTTCATTTTATTGTTTATCATGGACTCTTTTGGCAGTCTAGTGAGCCTATGGTCCCTTTCTCAGAATGATGTATATTTTTTGTCATTCATTTTTTTATTTTTGAGTCCCAAATTCTCTCCCTCCTTTAAGCCCCTTCTCTACTTATTGAGAAGACAAGTAATTTGTGAATATATGTAAAATTCATGCAAAACATTTCTAAATCTAAAAAAAAAGGCAAGACAAACAAAGAAAGTAAAAAAAAAATAGTTCAATCTGTACTCAGAGTTCATCATCTCTCTCTGTGGGGTGAATAGCATTTTATTTCAAATATCTTTGGAATTGTCTTGAATCATTACAGTAATTAGAGTAGCTAAATCTTACACAGTTGATTATCTTTTCAGTATTGCTGTTATGTGTACATATTCTGGTTCTGATCACTTCACTTTGCACAAGTTTATGTATCTTTCCAGATTTTTTTGAAGTCAACCCTTCATCATTTCTTACAATACAATAGTAGAACGATGTTTTTAAAGATATAAAATAAAATACAGGAGGATGCAGCTAGATGAATTGAGAGGCAGGCCTAGAGATGGGAGGTATTGGGTTCAAATCTGATCTCAGACTCTTCCAAGCTGTGTAACCCTGGGCAAATCATTGCCTAGTCATTCATTCGCGGCTTATGTATTAGCACCAATACATAATATTGATTCTAAGATGGAAAGTGGGGGCTTAAAAACTTATTTATTAATTTAAGGACAAGATTACATAGGAAATCAAAGGTTAGGGAAAATAAAGATATTTTTTTTCCTATTCACGTTCATAGACGTGGAGATCTATAGACTCCAGAATAAGAACTCTCTCTCAGCTCTATAATATGTCAGATAAGTAGTCATCCAGTCTTTGCCTAAAAACCTCCATCAATGAGGCCATTCCACTTTAGGAAAAGTCTAATGAATAGGAAGCTCTTCTTACAAGTATAAAAGAGACCCTTTACAACTTCCACTCACTGTTCCTACTTCTCCTAGGATGGCTTCATTTGCCTGTTTTAACTCAGACTCTTTAAAATCTTTATTATCCTTCTTTATTTCCTCCTCACGCACCTCGATCAATGAGATAGAACAATAAACACATTGAACTGAGTGACTTACTGTTGACTCTCCTGTGAGAGTCTATTTGTGGGGGAAAAAGAGAAAGTTGAGAAGAAATTTGACATTCTGATGTTTGAAAGAAATAAAAAGCCCAAGGAAGGGCAAAGCTTTTTCTTTCGAAGGGAAAATTCAGCCAAGTGAACTTCAACCAGACAATAGTATGATGATTTCTAAAAAGAATCCTACTTATTTGATGCATTTCAAGTCCCTAACCAAGGTCTGGAGGAGAACAAAAAAGAGAGAGAAATTCAGTTTGCTGCTGTTCATGCTTTCAAAATGAAATGTTTTCTCACCAACTAAATGTGCTTCTTCCTGTTTGGTTAGAGTTAAGAGTTATTCAGAACTCCTATTACCGAAACAAAATTGCCAGCAATTATTTTAAAGGCTACTGCAAAAAGGTATGACTTGGTCAGGATCACCCAGATAGAATATCAAAAGATTGAACAATGTGTTACAGTCATGAAATTATTTACATAAGTGACTCAGAGGTTATAACTTGGGAACATTATGAATCTCAAAGGGCCTCAATTTCCTTGTTTGAAAAAAAAAGGAGAAACATAATTATCAATATGAATACTTTATTAATGTAAATTAAACTAAAAGACAGAAAAGCCTTGTAGCCAAATGGAAGGCTATCTCACAGATTCCACATAGAGAAATAAATAACGTTGTTGTCAGAACTGGTTTTATTGTGCCTCCAAAGGCCCCAGAAATATCAAGTCTTAGGGCAAGGTCATCTTGCCTCATAGTACTCATGATGAGCATCACCCAAAAGATTGCCAGGGAAAAAATGGCAGTTATCTGCTGATATTTGTTGCAGGAGATAAGAATGTAGATAATTTCTACGAACTAACTCAACATGGCCCTCCATCTATCAAATCAACAAGTACTCAATGATATACATTCATCAAATTCAATGCAAAGGGACAATGTGGGGAGTGGAGAGAGGCAATGAAAAATATGTTGGAAACTATGGCTTAAGATGAAAAAATGAAAGAAAGAGGTCAAAGGTTTGTAGACACTGTGGAGAAGCTTCATGTCTTTATATTATTAATGTTTTCTTCAAAAAGAAAATCAGGAAAGCACTGAATTAAAAACACTGACTATACCTGTTCAGAAAATGATTGGTTTCCAAAGTGAGTCACTGATATATCAGTTGCCAGTGTACATTTAGATCATCAACTTGTTACAGCAAAAAAGTAATATTTGAGCAACTCGAACCAACTCTAACTAAAGAAACTATTGAAGGGAGAGAGAGAGAGAGAGAGAGAGACAGAGAGAGAGAGAGAGAGAGAGAGAGAGAGAGAGAGAGAGAGAGAGAGAGAGAGAGAGAGAGAGAGAAATAGA
>NC_058130.1:337077130-337166361 GCF_016433145.1 Gracilinanus agilis | reverse complement strand
AGAGAGAGAGAGAGAGAGAGAGAGAGAGAGAGAGAGAGAGAGAGAGAGAAATAGACAGTGTCATGGATTATTCATTTCTTATGTAAATTTGACTTATATGAAGCAGTTACCACAATGAAGAGAACCAAATGGCCTAGAAATTTTCAGGAAACATTTGATCCCCTTGCTGAATTAAGAGATATGATGGGCAAAAGTAATAACACTTTAGAATATATTTTCATTTGCATTTCTTTAATCATAAAGCTGAATTTATAAAATTGTATAAACCTTTTAAAATTCATAGACAGTAAGCACAGTGAGATCTTCTATTTATACCTTTTAGTCTATTGAATAATGATGGGGCTCAATCAACTAGCATTTATCTAGCACTTTCTATGTTCTAATCACTATGTTAGCTGCAGGGGGTACAAAGACAAAAATGTAGTTTGCTAACATGTGCACTGATGCACTGTTAGTGAAGTTGTGAAATGATGCAACCATTCTTGAAAACTATTAGGAACTAGGCCTAAAAGTTACAAAAGTACATACCCTTTGATCTGGCAAAACTATTACTAGGTCACAATACAAACAGATCAAGCAAAAAAAAAGACATATTTGAACAAAAGTATTTATAACAGCTCTTTTTGAGGTGGCAAAGAATTGGATAGTAAAGAGATGCCCATCACCTGGGGAATGGCTGAACAAGTCGTAATATGTGATTATAGTGGAATACTAGTATGATGCTTTCAGAAAAAGTTGGAAAGGTTTACATGAATTGATGCGGTTAAATGAGCTAACCTAGGAGAACATTGTACACAGCAACAGCAACACTGTATGATGATCAACTGTGAATGCCTTAATTATTCTCAGCAATACAATGATCCAAGACAATTCCAAAGGACTTGTGATGAAAATTGTTATCCTCCTCCAGAGGAAAAACTGATGGAGTCAGAATGCAGACTGAAACATGCTATTTTTCACTTTTTGTCCCTATCTGGTTGTTTTGGGGGTCTTTTTTTCATCCACAACATGACTAATATCGAAATGTTTTACATGATTAAAAAATATAAATTCAGTCTTAAAGAAACAAAATGGTTCTCCTGTGCATATGTAAACAAGAGAGAAGACTACACAAGAGATGATGAGAGAGAGAACTGAGTCTCTGATTATAACATCAAGCAAGGTATAAAGCAGGTAGACATGTTTGCAATAAGGGCTTGCCACTATCACAAACGATTAAATCAGCATTAAGTGCTTACTATGGGCCAAAGAAAGACTATGTTAATTTTAGTCAAGCACAGAATGCAAATGCAAGAATTCTACATATATGAGATGTCCCAGATGTTCTTATTTTCACCTGAAATTGTCCTGATTGGTTCAAGCCCCAACCAGTATAGTTACCTACATGTGATCCCTGCTCACTACAAATTCAGCTCAATTATCTACGCAATTAAGCAAAATCAAATGGATGAAGAGAGCCTGTTGTCCAAACTATTAAACGAAACTGGATAGAATGGCCATAGAGTTGGTCATCAACAAATATACAAAACGTGTGTGTGTGCGCGTATGTAGCTAGATAGAGATATCAATATAGGCATCTTAGTAAGACACTACTGATGAGCTCAGCCCAAAATTGAATGAGAAGTTTAGAATACTAGATTGTATTTGGGAAACTGCTAAGCACTTTCAAGAATTGCAAATCATTCCCCAAAATAAAGACCTCTCTTGAACATCAATAAGCATTTTTTTTAAAACCCTTCTTGTCTGTCTTAGAAACAACTACAGAAAAGTGGTAAGGGCTAAGCAATCTTGGTTAAGTGACTTTTCCAGGGATACATAGCTGGAAAATGTCTGAGGCTAGATTTGAACCCAGGTCCTCCTGACTTCACAACTGTGCTATCTAGCTAGGTGCCCTCCCAATAACATTTTGATGATGCCTCATGGCTACAGAACATGAAATATCACAGTCAATCAATTGGCCAATGAGTCCTTTCTAAAGACTGCTAAGTATCATGCTCTGTGCCAGATGCTGGGGATAAAAGGACAAAAATTAAACAGTCCCCTCATTCAAGAAGGGATTTAAAAAGGAAGCTAAGTGGTATAGTGGATAGAAACCTGGGCCTGGAGTCAGGAAAACTCATATTCCTAAGTTCAAATCTGGCTTCAGACACTTGCTACCTGTGTGATTCTGGGCAAGTCACTTAACCCCTTTTGCCTCAGTTTCCTTGTACGTCAAATGAAGAATGTTAAAACCACTTGAATATCTCTACCAAGAAAATGCTAAATAGGGTCACAAAGGGTTGGATGAGACTGAATACATTTGATTTTTCTTTTTTTCCCCTCCATTGCAAAGGGAGAAGAGTGGGAAGGAAAGAAAATAAATGTTCATTAAATGAAAACAAAATAAAATAAAATTTGAAAAAGATAAAGGTCACAGGATCATTTGTAATCAATCAGTTCTTTATGCTTCCATGACTTTTTGATAGATGGAATGCCATCAATAAATATTAAGATAGGTGTCTACTACATTTAAACCATTTAAAAGCACCATTCTAGCTGCCTGCCTACAAGGCACTGTAAATACTGTCACTGTAATTAAATCAATGTGGAAAGGCCAGATGTGCCAATTAAAACAAAAAACACTGAGGCCTATGATTTGGGCAGCAGTCCAGACATTATGATACCATAATGCCAGTAGTCATACCAGTCTCCCTTCCAAGTACTGTGTAAGTTTATTTGTCTTACATTAACATTTTCAAAGACTGGCTTTTTTCTGTTCGTGTCGCATAGTTAACAGGTGAGCTGAGCAAAGCTGCCATCTTTGCCTACCCCTACAAAAAAATCTTGGAGGGGCCCAGTTTCACTTGCGAAATATAATCATACTTAATACTATATAATCTATGTTCAGTGTGATAAGCAGGAAAAAAGAGGTAAGGGTTGTCTCAACTCCTTAGAAATGACTCCATTCTGAAGCAAGAATTTTGAATTGAAGAACAACTAGAAAGTACTTCAGTGAGCCATGGGTTCCATTAAATAGGAGCTAGCCAAGGGCTGGGGGTCTGCCTGGGGTCACTGGTAGGGATAAGCCATAAGTTATAGAGGTTTCTTCACCTTGAAATGCTATATAAACAATAATAATGATGATATTATAAATTAGTATATCCTGTTATAATAATATATCATAATATCACAGGTATTGTTTAAAGTTATGTATAATATTCTATATAATAATGTTATAAACAATAACTTATTACAATGATTGCATGATATATATTATAATAATATTTTAATGAACAATGACATTATTACTTTCATGATTGTCCTTTTAGTCATTATTGTTTGAATTAGCCCCATAATTAGACCATCTAGATTCAAGAGTAAATATGTAATCCTGAAAGACCAATCAAAGTAAGAAGCTTATTCCTTAAGGAAGGGTTTGGTCAATTGATCATTAACCATTTATTCATTGTTTATTATATGCTGGGCACTGGAGGCACAGAATGATAATATTGATCGATCATGATCATCAAGTTACATAGAGAATAAATAAAATGAAGAAAATAAAAGCCCAAATTGAAAGCAGAACTGGGTCTGAGGACAGTCTACACCACACTGTATTAGTTTGGGGTCTTTTCATCTCTCACCTATTGTGAAAGACATCAAATACTGCCTTTCCTCTCTCTTGTCTACTTTCTTCATGTGTCAGATTAATATTCTCAAAGTACAAGTCTGATCACAGCAGTTCCAGGTTCAGAAACATTCAGCAGCAACCTATTGTTTCTAGGACTGGAGGTAAAATACATACCCTTCAACTTAGCATTTAAAGACCTATCCAAAAGTCTTTTCAAGCTTACTTTTTCTTCATCCACTCTATATTCCAGTCAAAGCATCTTACTTGCTAGTCTCTAAACTCAAAACTCCTGGTTCTGGGTCTTAGCAGTGCTCAGCACAGTTCCTGGAGCACACATAGGAGGTATTTTAAAAAGTTAGTTGACTAGCCAACTAGCTAACTAGTAACTAGCTAGCTGACAGGCTAACCACCATACTTGGAATAAATGCCATCCTCAAAGCTCAGATCAAAGGGCCAAAACAAAGATGTTCCACTGACTTCCCCCACTTCTTTCTTAAGCCTCCCAGATACATACCCAATCCATGTTAAAAGCTCATCCCCACTAGCATATCTCTCACATGAAAGATAAATGTTGCATCCAAAGATGTGCGTCTCCAGTAAAGTAGCCCAAGTAAAGCTGCCAGAATTTAACCAGTGATCCAAAAAGAAATTCAAGGCAGTGACAGATAGTTCCACTTGGAATTTTTTTAAGTAAAAAAGTGACTAGTTTATGAAATATTAAAATCTTTTTATAAGTCAGATATCTTAATGACTTCTGTGAAATCCAAAAATGAGGTGGCTATTCGGCAATGCTTTGGAAGCATTTTCAATGCATATTAACTGGCCAACCAGAGAGAATTAGCCAAAATTTCCATGACTGAAAACCAAATATGAGTAAGAATTTGAATGAAAAAATATCTTCCATTAATATTTTTGCCTGAAATTTACCCAAAAAAGGAAAAATAATGGAGGCAGCTAGTTGGTTATGGGAAGATGGATTCAAATGTGGTCTCAGATATTTCCTAGCTAGGAATCCTAGGCAAGGCACTTAACCCCAATTGCCTAGTCCTTACTGGTCTTCTGCCTTGGAACCAATATTTAGTATCAATTCGAAGACACAAGGTAAGGGTTAAAAAAATAAAGGAAAAATAATGACTTTAATACAATTTCTAGTAATTATTAGAGCATTTAGATTCAAGAGTAAATATGTAATCTTGGAGGATCAATCAAAGTAGAAAGCTTATTTCTTAAGGAAGAGTTTAATCAACTGATCATTAACCATTTATTAATTGCTTATTATATACTAGGCACTGGAGGCACAAAACCAAAGGTGAAACTGTTGTATTTTCTTGAAAGTAGTAATGAAATTGATTCATCACACTTGTATAACTTCCTTAAGTAAACTTAAAACTTTAACTTAAAAGAATCCTCTAGGATCAAAGGAACTTATTTTGAATCTTCCCTTTGACAATAACTACTTGTATAGCCTTGGGCAAAAGAAAACCCAGAAAACTCATCCTTAAAAAAAAAAAAAGTAGGGGGCAGCTGGGTAGCTCAGTGGAGTGAGAGTCAGGCCTAGAGACAGGAGGTCCTAGGTTCAAATCCGGCCTCAGCCACTTCCCAGCTGTGTGACCCTGGGCAAGTCACTTGACCCCCATTGCCCACCCTTACCAATCTTCCACCTATGAGACAATACACCAAAGTACAAGGGTTTAAAAAAAAAAGTAATGCTAGGAAAAGGTGAAAGTTAGGGGGAGAAATTCACATCTCTGTTTCTAAATAGGTTAGATGGTCATAATGTTAGTTCTAGAAGTGAACTTTGAGGTTCTCTAGTCCTCATTTTACAGATAAGAGAACAGAAAGCTATCAAGGCCCAAATTCACACAGATAAGCAAGCAGCAGAATGGAGATTTGATCCCCAATTCCACACCGACTTTCTTACCGTCCCATCACATGGTAAATGCTTTGACAATAGGTTTCATGTATTATACGATATCTGAAAGGGTTTGTTAGGGAGGCATAGGCAGTATGCTTAATTGGCAATGCCCCGGTAATCAGAAAACAATGCAATAACTTTTACTTAATGAATTCTTTGGATCCTATAAGCAACAAAAATTGGTACTGACAAGCCTAGAATCACCTGCTTCTGCTACAACTTCTTCGTGGCCCCAGTGATATTCTGAGAAGATGAAGCACTTTTCAACTGTCATCAATCAGTCAGACAGACCTTCCTGACAAAAGGATAAAACTTGAAATTTTCTGTATTTATTAATATGTCCTAGTGAATAGAATATAACATTCTGAGTAATGAGCTTGTGTTCCATAGCTATCTCAGGTCTATGGGTCAACATGATTAGCTTGGACGTACTTCCACCGCTCATTCAGAGTGAAAAAAAAAAAAAGAAAAAGACTCATGAAGAAAAAATGAGAAAGAAAAAAAAGTGACCAAAATATCCTTATTCTTTGAAACAAAGATGCCCCTGCTAGTCATATGCCCTCAAGAAGAATAAAAAAAAGAAAGCTCTCACATACACCTAGATATTCATGGCAGCACTGATTTGGGTAGCAAAGAACTAGAAACAAAAGAGGTGCCTTTTGCCTGGGGAACAGCTAAAGGAAGCATGGAATGTGCTTATCCATTGACTCTTTGGTACTGGCCAGATGACTAGACAAGTAGCTCAACTTCACAAGTTTCCCCAGGCAATTCAATAAGACTCTATAATGCAGAACATTCATTAATATGCACCCATAGAGGGAGGTTTCTCACTGGAAATTCTCTATTTTGATGAAAACAAAGATTTTTGCCAAAAAAAAAGTTTTCTTAAATGAGGCTTTATTTTATTGCCATCAAAAGAAGCAGCATGGGTACAATGGAAAAGGCACAATGGAAATATCTGCTCTCCATCAGAAGCTGTTGCTTCAAACAATTACACCTGCATGGCCTTGGGAAAGTCATTTCACTCACTTTCCTAGAACTCAGTTACCTGGTCTATAAAATGAGGAGGTGGCCTCTGAATTTCCTTCCAATTCCAGCATCAATGCTAAAATGATGAAAATTCATCTCGAGCTCTCTGTAGGGGGAAAAGGGACTGAACCTGGGATTTTATTGATGGAGGCACTCCAGAGGAAGAAGCTCCATTGGCCAATGGAGACCATCATCTTTTCTGCAACTTATAAGTCTTAAAGAATCACCTGGAACGTAAAGCAGTAAAATGAAAATGGCCAGGGTCACATAGTCTATGTCAAAGCTGTGGCTACCTTCAAGGCCAGTTTTGTATCCATCATGCCACATTGCATCTGTCCTTATATACCATTTGTAAATGAATACCAGTTAAATTCTTGTGAGGCAGCTAGGTGGGGGCAGTGGATCACAGGTCTGGGAGCAGGAAGACTCATCTTCATGAGTTCAAATATGGCCTCAGATACTTACTAGCTGTGTGACCCTGGACAAGTCAGTTCATCTTGTTTGCCTCAGTTTCCTCATCTGTCAAATGATCTGGAGAAGGAAATGGTAAACTACTCCAATATCTTTAACAAGAAAATCCCAAATGAGGTCACAAAGAGCCAGACATGGCTGAAACGAATGAATGAATAATAACAAATTTTTATAAGGAAATAGATGATAGATTTTTAATTAAAATCTATAGCAACATGGCATTATCATTACCATCATGGTAATAACAATAAAAATAGCTAGCACTTTTTTTAGAACTTTAAATTTTACAAAATAATTTTAAAATGTTACTTATTTTATCTTTATAACAACTTCAGGACACAGGTATTATTATTGTTATTATTATTATTATTATTCCTATTTTGCAGATGAAGAAACTGAGGCATAGATGGGTTAATAGAAAGAAAGAAAGAAAGAAAGAAAGAAAGAAAGATAGATAGATAGATAGATAGATAGATAGATAGATAGATAGATAGATAGATAGACAGATAGACTTGTCCAGGATCATACAGGTATTAAATGTCTGAAGCCACATTTAAACTCATGTCCTTCTGATTTCAAATTCAGGCTTATTCTATCCTTACCCCATCATAACTATCAACGATAATAAACCTGTTCTGTTGAGATCTAGAGATCAGATTGCATTCCTAAAAGTCTAAGGCTTGGGAGAAGCCATCTTGCTCTCTGTGCCTGGAAGGAGTCATCACAAACATCACAAATATCACAAACATAATTGAGGATCACTAACTTCATTCACTGGTCAAATTGCAATCTTACAGTAGGGAGGATTTGGGTTCAAATCAAGTCTCAGACACTTCCTAGCTGTGTGACCCTGAGCAAGTCACTTAACGTCCATTGCCTAGCCCTTACTGCTCTTTTACCTTAGAAGCAATATAAAGAATTTATTCTAAGGCAGAAGGTTAGGATTTTTATAAATTTTTATAAATTCTTTTAAAAAAGAATTGATATTAGGAGAGAAGGTAAAAGGTTGTTTTTTTTTAAATGTACAGGAACAAATACACACACACACACACACACACCAAATTAAAACAAAAAAACAGAAGGCTTTTTTTAAATCCCCAAAAGACAGGGAAAATGGAATAATTAGGCTTTATAAGACTCAAAGAAAAAGGAGAAAAAGTAGTTAGATCCAGAAATGTCCTAACACCTTTTAATTTGCAACCTTAGCAGCTAAAGGAACATAACACCAGCTCATGATGTCAGGGGGTGGGGAGGAGGGAAAGGGATTGCCTTGACCAAGAAGATCATATCACAGCTTTTAAAAGTCTAGAGAACAGTCATTTAAAGGTCTACAACTGCTGGGAAAATGTTTAAGATTTCAAACAGAAACACACAAAATCTGAGACATTCTTTTCCCATAACTCATTAATTCAGTTCAACCTCTTCAAAGTGAACGAATAATTGTGTTCCACAATAAGCCTGTCTTTTGTAAAATTCCTGTCCCGGTGGTGTTTCAGATGGTGAGTTTTGAAGCTTGCTGTCTAGCAAGTGTCTCACTGCATTTAGATTAAATGAAAAAACAAAGCGGTAGGTTAAAAAAACAAAGCTGACATTTAACAGTCTGTGGGCTAGCCAGTAAATATTATAATTTAATATGTCCACTGGCTAATAAGGTCTGGAACACAGATAAGGAAGGGGAAGTGCACAGAAGGCCATGTTAAGCCTTCTTTTACCTTCTGACTCAATTCAGCAGTCAGAGGAGTCTGTTCAAGTGATAAAAATCTGAGCCAGGTCAATGCTGCTTTAAGTGTGTTAAACAAATCTTACTTCTTTCTTGTAACTGATATCTTCCCTCCATTCAAGACAAAGATAGATAAACTGGTACTTTCCTCTCTCGAAAATTGCTGGAAACTCTTGCTTCTTGGAGGGAAGGTAATGGTTCTGGGTTTATGGCTCAAAGCACAAGTAGAAATGTCACAAGGAACTGGCTAATTATATTGAGTTTTTCTTTATTTGAATTGAAAATTTTTATTTAATTAATTTAGAATATTTTTCCATGCTTACATGATTCATGTTCTTTCCGTTCCCTCCTCCCCACCCCCAGCCAAAGAGTAATTTCGCTGGGCTTTACATATGTATATTGAGTTTTTCTAATAGATTTTTGATTCTCCACTGAACTATCTTTATAGAGTAGTTAAGATATCATAATAACGCTACTATTTAGTCAGTAAGCTCTACCCAACCAGAGCACAGTCTTCACAGTTTCTGGAAAACTCCTATTCCTTTTAACCTTTTTCTCATGGATCCCATTTTGTAACTCCTTAATCATTTTTGTAAATTTTCTTGGAGGCGTCTTCTTTTTGACCCTCTCCAGATGTAGAAGACATAACAATAAACAATATTCTTATAAGGATCTTACAAAGCTGAGGGTTTCTTCCCAATCATGGCTTGCCATAATCTTAAGTAGGGAGACCAATAAGATATATAACAATTGTGTCAAGTCGTTACAGATGGCAAATATGCATGATAAAGACAAGAAAATGGAACCTACTGAGCCTTCTTTGCATGCTAATCAAAGAGGATATGGTGACTAAGGCTAATCTTAGAGCCCCAGCCAATGTAGCTTCTGTAGTCATGTGGGGTGGGACAGCTATAGATTCCCAGAAACAGGTTTAAGAGACAAAGGCTAACAATCAAGAATTTAATGGGCATTACAAAGAATTTCCTAACCCGTAGTGGCATAGTTTTCTCTGACCCAGAATCTCAGACAAAGGCAGGCAAGAGAATAGATTTAATCTTGGGCTGAAGCATTTTTCCAGTTTTTGCTACCTCCCCATTAGGTGTGTTGTTTCATAGCCTGGGCTACAGCTAAAGGACTATCAGCCTTCTCTCATCAGAGAGAGAGAGAGGCTTTCTAGGCATTGTGCCTCAGTAGACTAGAAAAAAGAAGCAAATGAACTTAAAGAGGTAAAGTCTGGCAGATGGTAGCAAAGAACAGCTTGACAACCACAAGACCAAAAGATATCCAACAAAGAAAATGTGAAAAAGAGTGGTGATGAGATGCCCAGCAGAGATGCCATGATGTTCAGTAAAGCTTTAGATAAGAGATTGAGATGAGCACAAAGAGAGGAGCAGGGGCATCTCCAGAGGACAACAGCTCCTCCACAGTGGCATATTACTCTGGCCATGCATTCTGGCCACTTATGTAACCTCCACATATGTTCCCTGGTCATGTATGTTCTCTGAACACATGGCCTTCCCCACTAGTGGCATGAGAGCATGAGAGAATATATACCCAGTATGTGCACATGGGGATCTTTTCCTGTCACATTATTTGATAAGATACTTGAATCGTTATCTTTTTGTTTGAACTGATACATTCTCTATTCAGCTAATTAAATCAAAAACAACTGTGAAAAATAACGATTTAGGGCAGCGATTCCCAAAGTGGGTGCTACCACCACCTTGTGAGTGCTGCAGTGATCCAGGAGAGCAGTGATGGCCACAGGTGCATTTATCTTTCCTATTCATTGCTATTAAAATTTTTAAAAATTAATTTCCAGGAAACTAAGTAATATTTTTTCTGGAAAGGGGGCAGTGGGCCAAAAAACTTTGGGAACCACTGATCTAGGGTTTTGAGTGGGTGCTAACCCACAAAGTACAGTACCTCTAACCTAGGGTAGGCTTTTATAGCTGGAACCCCAAGGTGACATAATTATTACAGATAAAGAGTATACCCAAGAGGAAACTGGTAGGGCTCGTTTGAATCCCTTTTATGTCTTCTTAACAAGGCATTAATCCTTTGCTAAGATAAGCTTTTAAGAGGCTCCAGGACATCCTCTGCCCCTTTAATGCTACATTAAGGATAATTGATTGAACATAGCTACTTATACACCTGAGCTTAAACCCTTAAATATGATCTTTTATTTAGAAAAAAAAAAAACAAAAAGAAAAAGAATGAAGAGCTGAGTTAGAACCAGAGCTAGACTTGTAGAAGCCCTCCAAGACTGAAACTGGTCCATTCAGACTTTAGCTAGCAATGATGCCACTGACATGTTAAACTCATATAGCATACAGAATTTCATCTCTAGTATTTGTGCCAAGTTGGCTATCTTCCCTTTCCCTAAATTACGGCCAGCTAGGTGAACAATAGATATAGATTTCGGTCCAGTCGGGAAAACTCATCTTCATGAGTTCAAATCTGGCCTCAGATACTGACTGATTGTGAGACTTTGAGCAAATCACTTAACCTTGTTTACCTCAGTTTCCTCATCTGTCAAATGAGCTGGCGAAAGGAACTTCAGTATCAGAAAACATAAATGAACAATAAAAACATTAAGCTAGCATTTGTTTCTCCCTTAGGATACTACTTTGCTCTTTGTCTCTGTTGAATTTTATCTCTTTTCTTGATGATTTCTCTAATTTTGCAAGTTATATTTTGGGTATTGACGAGCACACTCCATGTGGTATAATCTGAAATTTTAATGAGTGTGTTCTCAGTCCCATCTTTTAAATCAGCAATTAAATAATAATACTTAGTAATACCTGACTGGGTCCCCTGAGTGATATCACTTAGTATACCCTCAAAATTCAAGTGGGCTATTTTTGCTTCCTTGAAAACCCATTCCTCACTGAGATATATAGAGCTAGACAGATAGATATATACAATAAGGGAAAGAAATTGGACTTAATAGCATTTTAAGAATGAAAATGCTTTGAATTAAGTATACAGGTTGGTTTTGTCTGTGATTTCATTGCAGGGCACTTCCAGAGAGGAAACTTACTCTACAAATGCTGCACTTTTTGGTCATAGAGAGTTGACTGAGTCACTAAATGTCTTTCTTTTAATCCCTTACCTAATGTCTCAAAATCATTGTTGTGTATCGGTTCCAAAGCAGAAGAGCAGTAAGGACTAGGCAATGGGAGTTAAGTGACTTGCCCACGGTCACACAGCAAGGCTGAATTTAATGAGGGACTAAATGTTGAGACATGACCTTGGCTGAAGCTAGGATGTGTCAGTGTTAGACCTTGAACGCAGCTAATTCATCCCTCCAATTCTTCCATTTGACACCTCCTGAACAGAGGTGTCAAACTGACGTGAGCAAAGGGGCCTTGACTAGATTAAAATGCAATTGGGAAGGGACAGCTGGGTGGTTCAATGGATAGAGGGTCAGGCCTGGACACTGGAAGTCCTGGTTTAAATCTGGCCTCAGACACTTCCTAGCTGTGTGACTGGTCAAGTCACTTAACCCCATTGCCTAGCCTTTACAGCTCTTCTACCTTGTAACGGATACACAGTATTGATTCTAAGCTGGAAGGCAAAGGTTTAAAAAAAATGTAATTGGGAAATATTTAATAAAATAAATAATGATACAATAAAACAGAGATAACATTATATTTTAAAATTGTCAGTATCTAGCAGCATGGATCCAAATATATAATAAATATATATGTTTATAAACAGATCCTTCCATTTCTTTGAGTTTGACACCTCTGCTTTATATAATCCTGCCTCTCAAGAAGAGTTTAGAAACAAAATTTATGGGATAGCTAGGAAGCACAATGGATAGAACACCAGGCTTGGAGTTGAGAGGACCTAGCTTTAAATCTGACCTTAGACACTTCCTGCCTGTGTGCCTCTGGGCAAGTCACTTCACTCCCATTGCCTAGTCTTTACCACTCTTCTGCCTTATAACCCATACACAGTATTGATTCTAAGACAGAAGGGAAGAGTTTAAAAATTAGCAAAAAGAAACAATCTAATTCTCTAAAATAAATACTTAGGCATAATATTGTAGAATGTAAAAATTTTATTATGTTTGGAGTTGCCTAGTTAGGGTATTTTTCAAATTAAGGTTTCCCCTCTTCACATCCTAGTTTGCCCACTGATTATTATATTAGCTCTCTCTCTGGGGCTTAGGATGATTCCATAATCACCTCATTCACCAGGAATTCTCTGCTCAACTGGCACCTTAATTCTAGGGTTCAAATTGTAGTTTTCCCATAAAAGGTCAGTAATTCAGACATGTTATCTACAGCTTCTGCCTAAAGCCCTTGGGGGCACAAATACAAGCAGGAGTTTTTTGGTGTTTTTTTTTTTTTTAACATCAAGAAGTCTACTAGAATAAGGAAAAAAATAAGATGAGCCAGAATTTTTTATCTGAGCTTCCTAAATAGCCAAAATGAAGATAGGCCTAGAAAACAGGAAGAACTTCAGAATTTCTTGAATTTTGGCTTCAAAAAAGCCAAAGGTATGTTTACTATAAAACTTAACACAGATAATTATAGTTACTGAAAAGCCTAGTCTAAATCTGGGGGCTCTGGATTCCTGGGACAGCTTCTACTGCAAAAGCTGCTACAGAGAGATTAATGTCATTTTATGAAAGAGAAATCCAATTTTACTTATGGTACAAAATTAAATAAAGACATAGGTTATTTCCTTTCCTACAGTCGATAATTAAGTTTTATTTCTGAGTAATGATCTCTTCAATCCAGAGCCCAGGGAAAGAGGCTCTGCTTTCCTTTTTGCCACAGAACCCCATCTTCCTTGAGTCACTGGCAGCCCTCCAATATCTGATGCCTTCCTGATAAAATCCACATCAAAAAATAGTTTGGATTTTATTATAACACGAAATGAAATTCAATTCAGGTTTAGTAGTAAATCCTTAGAAATAATTTCTCTTTTCCCAGAAATTGTCTTCATTAATTTCTATTACAATGTATGATTACCAAAAGACTTACAAAGGACAGGTAAAGAAACTGGCACAAGCAATAGTCATTTTTCTGATCAGAACAGTGGGGAGAGAGTCTCACAAAGTAGATAAACATTCGGCGAAATGCTGAATTACTATGCAAGACACCTGATTTCCATTTGTCTTTTATTGATTGGTTGATTTTAAAGGCTGGATCTCCCTATCTCACCAAGCTGGAAGTACAGAGTCTCCTCATAATCTAATCCCACTCTGATTGGCATGGGAATTTTGACCCACTCTGTTTCTGACCCAGGCAGGTTCTCCTCTCTGTAAGCAACCCAAGGGTCCCCTGCTTCCAGGGGGAGTCACCCTCATGTAGAAACCCTACTGGCATAGCCCCCTGCAGCTCAGAACTCCCAATATCGAGTTGCACCACCAGTCTCAGACACATCAGTAGTTGGGCAAGTACCACCACACTCAGTTCTTCTTTTGTAAGCACTACCAATTGAAAAATTCAGGTCCTCTGTGGTAGGTTCCATATGCTTTGGTTTATGTATATATTCTCATTGCCTCTCCCACAAAAACATGTAATCCTCAATACAAATACTAGATAATAAATGTATTGAACATCTAAAATATTTTTTAAATTTTGGGAATGAAAACTCTCTTAAAGAAAAAAACTAGATAAATATAATATTGAAACAATGGAATACAGGATCTTAGAGTTGGGAGGGTCCTTAGAAGTTAACAGGTTCATCACTGTAACAATAAAAGGGAGCCTGTCACCAATGCTTGATAAAAGGGAGAGTGAGAGATTCTATGTGGTGAGTCTCTTCCAGCACTCCCCTGGGGCCAAATATACACTGGGAGACTTTAAGTTTTGGGGTGTCACCCCAAAACTGGATGACCTGGACAGTCATGTCACCCCACAGGAGTCAGGGGCGAGGCTTCCCTATAAGATGAGGTATGTGGTACCCCAATCTGATTCTGAATAAGGACGGGATTCATACAAACATCCCCCTGATCAAGTAAATTCACAGCGGGTGGTCCTGCTTCAAGATGGAGTCAGCCAGACCAAGCTATGGTTCCCCTCGCCCTCATCTCTCAGGCACTCTGGAACCTATCTGACTGATGAATGGCTTTTATTATTCATAATTCAGATATTGGGGTAAGGGGTGAAGCATAGAGGGATTTTGGGGTGCCTTCTTCTCTATTTCTATGGAGTCTGTCATTTTGGTGGGAACCCTTGGGGTTCCCACTCCTAAGCTTCTTCCCCGCCCCCTTTTCTTTCTGTTTCTATCCTTTTCTATAATTGTAAGTTTTGACTGAAAGGGGGTCTCTCAGCAAGGTTGGGTAATGGGAGAAGGAGACTAAGAGATTGCTCCCAAAATGGAGTCCAAAAACTTGGCTGACTCGACTGTTGAAGTCTTGATGGGTGAGATGTGATAGAATGGCTTTGATCAGGGAATCAGGGTTTTAATTGCCAAAGAAAGACCTTCAGGAAGCCCTCAGGACTGGATCCAAGCTGGGATGTCCTCCTCCTCTCTCCTCCCAGTCCTCAGCCCAAAGACCTCTCCTCTCCTTCCTCCTTGGAGAAATTCCCAGAATTCTCTCTGGTCTCAACTGTCCGTAACTGTCAGCAACTCCCTTTTCTGGCTCCTTTTGTCCCATCCCCCTCGCACAAATCCTATCCTTACATCACTTGATTCAACATTTGAGGAAAAGGAGGTGGTAATAAATTAAATCACATACCCAAGGCCATACAGCTAATTGGGAGTAAAAGTTGGAAAAGGATGTAAATTCTTCTATCATCTACAGAATATTCTCTCAGTCATAACTAGCAACTCTAGTACACAGGGCAAGCAATACAAAAGGTGACCTCGAAATATTTTTTTAAGACAAATTCAGTTGAGCCAGGAATTGGTTTACCTCCATAATATTCCCAATATGCATTCACTCAGATTTCTTTTCTTTTTTATAATCCTTACTTTCTGCCTTAGTATTAATTCTAAGGCAGAAGAGCAGAAATGGCTAGGCAACAGGGTTAAGTGACTTTCCCACAGTCATATAGGTAGAAAGTGTCTGAGGCCACATTTGAACCCAGGTCCTCCCAACTTCAGGCCTGGCTCTCTATCCATTATTCTACCTAGCTGCCCAGCCACTCATTCTTAAAGACCTCTAGGTAAGGGGAAACACAACTCCCAAAATAACCATGTCTGATACTTTATTAGAAAGTTATTCTTTATGTTTAATCTAAATCTGCCTCTCTGTAATTTTTAAACATAATGTCAATGTGTTGATGAATGAAAATAGATTAAATGGATATCAATGATGTCTTGATATGTTAAAAGTAAATGTTAAGCCACAGCTAATTGGCTTACCACCCTTTTGCTTTGGAATCAATACTTAGTATTGATTCTAAAATGAAAGGTGAGTAAAAAAACTATTAGGACATGCCTACTGCAAATTCGACACTTTCTAGATTTGGACTAAAACATATAGATACAACAAAGTCCTCAGGGGATAGGGAGGTTATTATATAAATTTGGATATACTATGGATCAGTTATATGCCCTGAAAAATGAGAAAGTATAGTAAAAACTTTACAATTGAATCAAGCTAACAGCATTTTTTTTAAACCCTTACCTTCCTCCTTGGAATCAATACTGTGTATCACAGATTCCTTTTCCTCATTTTTGACTGCTGGATTTTGCCTACTGTACTGCTGCCTTGAATAAATCTCTGCACTGAAGCTCTCCTCTCCTGGGACAATCATTTTAGGAAGGACCCTGGTATGCTTCATTAGGTCTCTTTCCCCTCTGCTTTTCACATGGTCCTATGCAGATTGCCTTCATTCCCCTCCCCTGGCTTTTCAGTTTTTCATTATATGTTTTCTTCTCTTGATGAAATAAAAACTCTTTGAGGGTAGGAATTGCTTTGCTTTCTTGTATTAGTATTCTCCATGCTAAGCACGTTGCCTGACACATAGTGAGTACTTAAAAAAATTTTTCTTAGTCAATCTCATTATTAATGATGTTAGTGATTGAGACAAGCATACTTTTCAGTAGTATTAACATCTGTGATATTTTCTATTTATTTGTTAACCTCAATTCTTCCCACAATCTGTAATAAGGGAATTTGCAGGATCTAATAAGGGAATAGGGCAAATGTGATAAGGGACTGAGGCAATGGAGTGATATGGGACCAAAGGCTGGAGGTAATCAAGGGAATAGGCCAGAGGTAATAGGGAAATTAAGGCAGAGGTATGATTAGAATAGAAGATAAGGCAAGGCAAGGGTCTAAAGGTAGAGTGAATAGGGATATGGTACTGTGGATAGGGGTTTGTGGATCCCTAAGGCAGTAAAGCAGATAAGGAGGGTACCATAGTGGAGGTGGTAAATTAAGGTGATAGGAGAAGTAAGGGAATGACTGAGTTTAGGAAATATAAACACAGAGGTATAAAGGTTTGCAAGGGAGAGGATGAGATACTTTGGGCAACAACTACAGCCTGGGAGAGACTGACTGGGATACAGGATTTGAGACAGAGACACTAAAGGGAAACAGACTGAGTCCTTCAAGTAGGAAGGGCACTTCTACAGACAAAGGTTAAGGCTAGCCAATAATGGTTTGAAATTGACTAGAGGGCTGCTAGTCAGTTTCTCAGGTTTACAAAGGAACAGTTCAGAGGAAGTATTAAGATTGCACTTCCTCCAAAATGGACACCTCCAATTCCCTTCACGACTCAGAGACAATATGACTCCTTTCTTCCCTTCTCTCTCTCTTATCAATCAACTAATGAACTAGCCAAGGTTTGATTACTTGACAAACTGGGTTTATTGATTTATAGGGTTGATTGGAAAGGATAGAAGATACAAGGTAACCCTAACAGCTGCCTAGAGAAAGCTTCAGGTGGGGGAAGGAGACAGGAACGTGAAACTGAGAAAGGACCTGCCTTAACTCAGCTCTCAAGTGGTTTTATAATCAATAAGGTTAGGAACATTGGATACAATGATTCAATAGATAATTTGTAACAAGGGTAAGCCCTATTTGACTATCTAAAATATCAAGTTTAAAACTAACACTCCGATCTACCGTCCTTTCAAAACCTCACAGACATTCAGGCAGGGAAAATGAAGATGGGGAATAAGGGAGGTTAGGGAGATTCAAAGGAAATAAATAAACTAACAAATTTTAAGAGAAAAGCTGCAGAATATAGGTCAGATTTTCAATCCACAGACAGAGCTCAGATTGACCCTTCTACTCTCCACAAGTATCCCAGGTCAACTGAACTTCCCAAGATTCTAAACCCTTCTCAACTGTCAAAAATTCTCCAACAAGGCCTTGCAGGGCTGACCTACATCCTATTGATATTTTCCATTCATTTGTTAACCTCAATTCTTCCCACTATCTTAAGAATTAATTCCTCAAGTTACTTAAAACTGTCTCATATCCCCCATGGACTTCCTGTAGGACTGATCTTATTGCTTTTCCCATTTCTTTTTTTTAAGTATCTTTTTTATTTCATCATATAATACATTAAAAACTTTATGCTGATTCCAAATTTAATCACTTCACTGTCAATGACATAAAAAATTCATTATAGAATTGTTAACACATCTTTTCCATTTATCTTTGTTGTCACCCTTTAGTGATCTTAGAGTGATTTGGTTTAATTGGGTCCAATGCCAAACTTTCTGAAAACTGTTTTCTATATCTAATATGTTTTAGTGTTTTTATGAGCACTATTTATGATCTACCACCATCCTCCTCCATAAAATTTTATGAGTGAGTTTGTATTCTAAACCAGTCTTGCTCTTGACTGTCAATTCTCTTCAGTTGTCAAGGAGTTCAAATATTTGCTAGCTTAAGTAGTTTCTAGGCTCTTTTGACCACTTCAACATGGAAACTTTATATTGGTTAATTTTCTTAAAGATGGTGAAGGTCTATATCCATGTCTATTCCTTTATCCATTTCCAAGTATCAATAATTTATTAAAATAGGTCAGGTTAAAATTATTTAATTGCGTGACATATGTTTTTCTTATTTGATTATTATAATTTGGTATTGTTTTTATCCTTGTTTTACAAACCAGTGGTCTAATTGTACAAAGACAGCTGATTTGGAATGATTCTCAGACTTGTATCTCTACTACCTATTGAATATATGGAACTAGATATTCCACAGACATCTTAAAGTTAACATGAACAAAATTAAATTTATCTGTCCCCCCAAACCCTCTCCTTTTCTTAATTTCTCAGTTATTATTTAGAATATTCTCCCAGTGACCCAGCCATTCAATCTACAAGTTATCCTTGACTACTCACTCTCTCACTCCCCATATCCAATGCATTATCAGGTCCTGCCAATTAAACCTTTCTAATTATATCATGTCTGGACCAATTATCTCAAGACTGTAATAATGGCCGGGTCATTGGTCTCCCTGCCAAAAACTTTCCCCACTCCAGGACATTCTCCACTCAGCTATCAAAGTGAGCTTCCTAAAGTACAACTCTGACCACGTAATTCCCCCATTCAATAAACTCCAATTCTTATTGCCTCCAAGATCAAATACAAAATTCTCTGTTGGCTTTGAAAGCCCTTCATAACCTCTTCCCATACATACATACCATTATAGCCTTCTTAGATGCATTCTGTATTCCAGTGACATCAACCTCCTTGCTGCTTTTGTTCTCACAAAAGACACTCATTCCATTTTCCCATTCCTTGCATTTTCATTGGCTGACTCTACTGCCCAGATTTGCTTCCTCCTCATCTTCACCTCCTGGCTTCCTTCAAATCTCTACTAAAATTCCACCTTCTATAGGAAATCTTTTTTAGTCTCCCATAATACTAATGCCTTCCTTCAAATTATCTCCTATACATCCTGACTATATATTGCTAGTACATAGTTTTATGTATATAGTTGCTTTATGTTGTCTCTTTCTCCACCCCACCCCCAAACAGAGTTCAGACTTCATGAGAATAGAGCCTGGTTTTGCCATTTTTTTGTTGTTGTTTTTTCCCTAGCACAAGGCCAAGAATAAGGAAGGTTCTTAATAAATTTGAGACTTAACTATCTGAAATGTTCAAATAGAACCTGAATAGACACTTGGGGATATGGGGGAGATAAAGCTAAAGAATAGTGGTTGGGGTAGATAAACATAAGAACATTACAAAGAGTTCTGAAAAAGTTCTTTCCTTATTTCCTTCCTAAAGTACTCCTTATGTTCTATCTTGATTATACTTATTTGCATAGTCCTTCTCTCTCTTAATCGATTATAACAATTCTTTCTTGCAGGGACAATTTCTTATTCATGGCTGAATCGTTCACAAAGGTAGGCAAGTTATAACGGACAAGACAAATCACAGATCTGTGTATGCAAGGGACTGGTAATTATAATTCTACTAACAGGATGCCTAAATTGATTTCTATCTTACTATAAATAAAAATATATTGAATGTATCCTAAGACCAGAAAGAAGCCAACAATAGCTATCCTCCAGCACATAAAAAAATAATATATAAAATTATAAAAGATTCCCAGTATATATGAGTCTTTCCATGTTTTTGAGATAATATATATTTCTTCACAATAGTATGCCACCACATTAATATATCACAGTTTGTTGCATGTACTTCCAAAATGCTCAATATCCATTTTTCCACCATCCTTCAAACATTAGTTATTTTCACTCTTATGGATGTGAAGTAGAATTTCAGAATTACTTTAAAGCTCATTGCTTGGAGGCAGCTGGGTGGCTCAGTGGACTGAAAGTCTAAAGACTGGAGGGCCTGGGTTCAAATATGGCCTCAGACACACCTAGTTCTGTGTCCTTGTGTGAGTCACTTAACCCCCATTGCCTAGTCCTTACCATTCTTCTGCCTTAGAACCAATACACAGTATTGACTCTAAGACGGAAGGTAAGGGTTAAAACAAAAACAAAAACAAAAACAAAAAAATAGAGTGCATTGCTCTAATATTATATGATAATCAACTATAAATGACTTAACTATTACCAGCTATTCAAGGATCCAAGACAACTTCAAGGGATTCATGATGAAAAATACTATCTATCACTATAGAAGAAATTTATGGAGGCTGAATGCAAATCAAAGCATTCCATTTTTCACTTTATTTTCTTCATGAGTTTTTTCTTCTTTGTGCAATATGTCTTCTTATACAATATGATGAATATGGAAATATGTGTTACATGTTAGGATATATATAATCTTTATCGTATGCAGTCTTGGGGAGGGAGGGAGGGAATTTGGATCACAAAATGTCAGAAACAAATGTCAAAAGTTGTCACTACATGGAATTGGGAAAAAAATGCAACAAAATATGAGAAATAAAATTCGATGTCTTGCTCTGTTAGAAATTTGGAGCATTGTTTTCGAATGGCTATAGATAGCCTTGCTTTCTTCCCTTGAGAACTTTCTGTTCACATTCTTAGACAAAAAGTTACTAAAGAATGCATGCCCTTTGTTTCAGTTATACCAATATTATCCTTCTACCCAAAATAGATCAAAGAAAAAGGAAAAGATCCTCTAGTGTCAAAATATTTATAACAACTTTTTGTGGTAGCATCAAACCTGGAAACTAAGAAGATGTCTAAAATGGAGCAATCATTAAATGAGTCATGGTATACAAATGTGATAGAATACTTTTGTGAGGAAATAGAAGATTTTAAAAAATATGAAAAGATTTATATGAACCAAGCAGACTATAGTGGACAGAATCAAAAGAACAATTTTTAAGGACTTTTGTAAACTGATAAAGAACAAAATTAGCAGACCTAGGAGAATAATTGATTCAGTAACAATGCTTTAAAACCAAAAAATATAAAAGCTGTAAGAATTATGATGAATATAATGTCCTTTCATTGATATCCAATAAAAACATGTTATCTATTATACATATGTAATAGATTTAAGGTGCAGAATAAGACTTTAAATTGTACACAACCACTGAGGAAATTTGTTTTACTTGACAATGCATATTTGATACAAAAAATTTATTCTTATTTTTCCCCCCTTGATGGGACAGGAAATGGGAGGGGAAAAAAATAAACGTCCAGATTTTGTTCTTAATAGAGAGGTCAAAGGATTGCTACAAATGTGAAATGTTGCATATACTTTCACATGAGGTCATTGTATTATTAGTTTTACTTAACCATTTCATTTTGTTACAAGAGACCTCTTATGAAAAAGAATTAATTTGGGGACAGCAAGATGGCTCAGTGGATTGAGATCCAAGCCTAAAACAATCTGACCATAGACACTTCCTAGATGTGTGGCCTTTAGCAAGTCATTTAACCCCCATTGCCTAGCCCTTACTGCTCTTCTTTCTACCTTAGAACCAATACATTGTATTGATTCTAAAATGTAAAGTAAGGTTTTGCAGAAAAAAAAGAAAAGAAGTTAATTTATAAATGCGGGTGATATAAAAATAAGACATCAAAAAAACTTTAAAAAATCTATGACTTTAGAGATTGCCAAATTCAGTGTGAGCCAGCAGTGTGATAGGATAGCCAAAAGTGCTGGAGATTAAAGATGGCATTAAGAAAACAATAATTTCCCAGAATAACAAGGCAAGACTCTCTCTTTATTCTGCTCCAATCAGACCACAATTGGAGTACTGTGTTCAGTTCTGGATGCCATAGTTTATGAAGGCTATTGAGAAGCTATAAAGCATCCAGGAGAGGGCAACCAAGATGATGAGTGCCAGGAATCTCTGCCACGAGGACGGATTGAATGGACTAGGTATAGAGAAGATTCCGGGGATACAGGACAACTGTGTTTACATATTTGAAGGGCTGTCATGTGCAAGGACTAGACAGACTTATTTTCTTTGATCCCAAAGGCGAGAATCAGTAGCAATGGGTAAAAATCACAAAGGCAAGTTTATATCCTAACAATTAGAACTATCCAAAAGTAAAATGGACTGACCAGGGAAGGAGTAGTTAACCCCTCACTGGAAGTCTTCAAGCACAAACTGAATGACTACTTAATAATCATAAAAATAGCTAGCATTTAAAGGTTTGGAGAATACTTTGCAAATATTATCTCATTTTATATTCCCAACACCCTTGAGATGTGGATGCTTTTATTATACCCATTTTACAGAGGAGGAAACTGAGGCATACAGAGATTAAGTGACTCATCCAAGATTACCCAGCTAATAAATCTCTGATGCCGGATTTGAATTCAGATCTTCCTGAGCATCTCATTTATCATCTCACTTATCAGGCATGTCATAATGGTGGCTTATTTGAGATTAACATTGGACTAGATGGCCACTGGGATCTCTTCCAGTTCTCAAATTCTATGAGTTGGTGAGGACATGACCCATTTTAAACTGCGTTTGGAGACACAATTATTCTTCCAGTGAAAACTTACCTTCTCCTGAAGGGTTCCCCAAGATATTCCACCCATGGGGCAACTCCAAGTGAGCCAAAGCCAACACGAGGTTTCCATCCAAAGCATGGAGCTCTTTCATCTTGAGTCCAAATTGATCAAGTAGAGTCTGATGACTGTTACAGGTGAAAGAACCAATCTGGCTAACGAGAGAACGGGACAGCCTACAAGCCACATTGTCCGTGTACTTAATGGAACAACAGCCCATGGTCACTGGGGAATAACCTTCTGAGTACAGACACGTTGATACTGACACAGTTTCCTCAAGTGCATGACCTGGAATGCAAAAGAAGAATACCTTGAATCTTGAGAAGCTGTAAGCAACACATTTTCCTCCTCAATAAAGGAAAAAAATTCTATTAAATCATTTAAGAAGCTATTTTAAGAATGTATCTGAAATTATATGACCTTTCTAAAATTCCAGGGAGTGGGTTTGAGCACTCAGATTCATTACAGAAGTGGGCAATGGAGGAGGTGTGGGGGGTGAGCTGACCTCAGACACTTCCTAGCTGTGTGAGCCTGGGCAAGTCTCTTAACCCTCATTTCCTCTCCCTTGCTGCTCTTCTCTCTTGGAACCAATACATAGTATTAATTCTGAGATGAAAGGTTAGGGTTAAAAAAAAGGAGATAATGCCCTAAGACATCTGGGGACTTTGTTGTTCAGTTGTCTCCAATTTTTCTTGACAAAGATATTATAATGGTTTGCTTCTCTAGCTCATTTGACAGATGAAGAAACTGTGACAGACAGGGTGAAGTGACTTTCCCAGGGTCACATAGCTAATAAGTCAGAGGTTGCATTTGAACTCAGAAAGATGAGTCTTCCTCACTCCAGACCTGACATTCTATCAATGCATCCAAAAAAAGAACAAATTAGGTTTCCCCTTATGAAGTTTCCTTCATCCTCCCTCTACTTGGGCCTGAATGTAAAAGAGAAAGAAGGTGGCAGGAACTGCCCAGCAGTGTTTATGTACTGTCATTTCTCTGACATTCCTGACACCAGCTACCAATAATCTCGAAGTAATCTTCACAGTCACAGAATCTCCAGTTTGGATGGGACCTCAGAGATCAGCATAACTCAGCCTATTACTGAATAGGGATTTTCTAATGTAACATCTCATTTAAGTGATCATCCAACTTTTGCTTAGAGATTTCCAGGGATGAGACTCACTGCCTCATGAAGGAGCCTATCTTGCTTTGCAATAGCTCTCCTAGTTGGGAGGTTTTTCCTTATATTATAAGAAAATCTGCCTTTGTAATTTCTATCCATTGTTTTCAGTTCTACCCTCTGAGGAGCCAAGTAAAACAAATCGAAACCAGCTTCCTCATGACAGTCCTTCAAATAACTAAATAAAGAATTTGTCTCCTCTACCCTATCTCCAGGTTTTCTGTTCTTGGCATTTATGCTTTTTTTAAATAGTGAAATCCCTTGTGAAAATATTCTCCTTCCTACATTTTCTAGCTCTACCCGCACCCCTTCATATCATTTCTCTGAGGCAAAATTATTTCTGCCCAGCAGACCAAGTAATTTTTTTAAGGGAAAGAGGATAGAGAGCTGTAGAATATCTTGGTCAACCTACTCATTTTACAGATGAGGAAACTGAGACCCAGAGAGGCTGACTAGCTTTAAATTTTAGTTGTTATTGTTGTTCAGTCGTTTTAGTCAATGCCTGATTCTTCATTACCCCTTTTGGGGTAACCGCCTATATGTTGTGAAAGTTTCCCAAACCAAAACTATCACTGAGTCTCCAAGTTAAAAAGGAACACAGAGGGTATGGGCCTGGTCGACTGATTTAGTCCAACATGTACCTATTCAAGAATGCCTTCTGCATCTCTCTCAAGGGAGCTTCCATCTTCTGCCGGAAAGCCTACTTCTTCAAGGTAGGAAGTTTTGGAGGAGGGGGAGGAGGTTTTGGAATTTTTTTCCTTGTCTTAAGTCCAAATCTGCCTTTTCCCCAACCAATACCTGAATCACTGCTTTGGACAAATGCCCTAATTGTCCTCTTAAAATGCAAAAAAAGTCATGTGAGAAGCGTAATACTTTAAGCCATTAGCACCCACTTGTACATTAGAATGGATTAAATTCTCAGATTAACTAACTAGCTGTCACCTTGAAAAGGGGAGAACAGGGCAGGGGAGAATAGGACACAGGCCACATACTATGTGATGGAAAGCAGGGAGAGGAGAAAGAAGACTATAAAGTCTGTTGTTACTCTGACCAGAGAGGGTAAACTCAACAAAAGTATCACAGTGGAAAGCCCTGGGCAATGGAGAGTCAGCATTGGATGGTCTTAGGAAAGAAGAATTGGGGAGAAGGAGCTGCTGAAAGGAAAAATGGGAGGTTACTAAAGACAAACTGTTTCATAGTCTTGTCTTAGGTCATCTCTGACATGAAGCCCTGAAGAATATTTCTTATCTGGTATTATTTTGGCATTACTACAAAAAACTTAACCCTGGTAGAGTGTCTGATCTCAGACATTACAACAACAGAAAAAGTTCCATAGAGCGTGAAAGCAAGTTGGTTTTTCTGAAGCTATATTTGTCCCTCACTCAGAATACCGTATTTTCTTTTTCTCCTAGTCGGCTTCCTGTTTAAAACGCTTTATTTAAAAACAAAAACAAACAAAAAAAAAGGCTATAGATATGTTTCCTAATAAAATGTACTTAAAAAGGAAATGCTCACCTGGAATGTTAGACTGGAGGATATTATCTCCGATCCGCTGTGCAAATGTCACATGGCTTTGACGAGAGCCAGTATAAATGAAATAAAACTCAGCATCTTTAGGGAGGTAAACATTTTGGTCAAACTTTGCATACACCTTCATCTGCCCCTGAAAAGTGAACAAAAACAAGTATAAATTTTGACTTGGGAAAAAAAAATAATAAAATGTTCCTAAGTAAAAATATATCACATACAATATTAACAATATATTACATATCATATTCAATTCATATTAAATTAATTGAATATTTGACTGAATATGGAATCATTTGAATCAATTAAATATTAATTGAATAATTCATATTGAATTAATTGAATAACCATATTCAGTTAAATTCATGTATCATATCCCCAAATACATATAAGTATACCCTCCCCTAAAAAAACACTTTTAAAAATCGGCCATATATAATCATAAGCAGGAGCATATATGTATATATGTATACACATAAACATGTGTGTGTATATATACATATATTGGTGCACATATATGTTGTGTGTGGCATATATGTTTGTGTGTATATAGACAATGTAGAATACAATGTGGATATATAGAGATATATAAAATACAACCATCTATAAGAATACATAGCATTTTGTTTTCATTCCTTAGTCTGAAATTTTCTGGATGTAAAGTACTTTTTTGTACCCTTTTTTATGTACACTTTATACTGTGGGCCAGATACCACCATGAGCATAAGTGCTCCTGCTAACTGATACTTGGTGATAGCACTGGTAAACTTTTGCCCTGGATCCTAATAGAACTTTCCTGAGCATCCTAAGTGCTTACAAGGCAATCAAATAAATTATCATTCCCTTCCATGCTTCATTTTTGCTATACCATTTCCAAGAACTACACTCACCTTTGAACTATTAAAGGATTCCTTCCTTATCCTAGCTTGACTTTATACTTTTTCCACTAATGAATCATTGGAGTTGAGGACACTCAGAATTCTTAACCTGGAATCTGTGTACTTTTTAAAAATTTTTCAACAACATTGAGGAACTTATGAGATGGAAGGCTATCCACATTCAGAGAAAGAACTATGGGAGCAGAAACGCAGAAGAAAAACATTATGATCAATCATGTGGCTTGATAGGGAAATGATTGGGATTCTGGTGTTAAAAGATCACTCTAGTAAAAATATGAATAACATAAAAATAGGTTTTGAACATGATACATGTATAACTCAGTGGAACTGCTTGTCAGTTCAAGAAGCGAGGAGGGAAAAGGGGTGGCAAAAATCATGAATCATGGAATCATGGAAAAATATTCTAAATAAATAAAATTTATTTTTTTTAATTCACCAAATGGATTTCAATGTGATTGCTTTCTTTTTGTAATCCTAAGCATTTAAAAATGCTATCACAATCCAGGACAATTCTGAAGGACTTATGAAAGAGAATGCTATCTACCTCCAAAGAAAGCATTACTGGTACCTGAATGCAGATTAAACCATACTATTTTTAATTTTATTTTATGTGTGTTTTTTGTTTTGGTGGTTTTTGTTTTTTCTGAGTATTCTCTCACAATAATTACCAATTTGGAAATAATATTTTGCACAATCATACATCTAACATGTACACCCCAAATCAAATTTCTTGCCATTTAAGGGATGGGGAGCAATGTTGGGGGAGACAATTTGAATCTTCTCAGAAAATATATGTTGAAAATTATTACATATAATTGGTAAAATAATATATTATAAAAATATGATCATTTCTATTGTCATTGTGTCCTGCTCTTTGTGACTCTTATGGACCACAGTGCAGCAATTCATTGACAGCAAACTGTCAATGGGATTTTCTTTGCAAAAATGGTGGAATGGTTTTAGATTTTCTTTTCCAGTGAATTAAGGCAAACAGAGGTCATGATGGGACTTGCCAAGGATCACACAGGTAGTAAGTATTTGACGTCAAATTTGAACTCAGGTCTTCCTTACTCCAGATTCAGCACTCTGATCCACAAAGCTACCTTCCTGCTTCTGGACCAAAAGGATCCATGGCTCAAAAAAGGTGAAGAAGTCTAGAAACAGAAGCTGGCATCTCAGAATATTCAAAGACATTCTAGAAATCACTGAGAAAAAAACTCTCTCTTTTCAAATAAAATGTCATTAAGATAATTCATGGTGTTTTTTTTTTAAGTGGGAAAAGAAATGGATTAGCATTCCAGATGGCCTCTAGAAGAAACATTAAAAGACTTGGTGTCTTCTGGACACTCCCTAATTCAAGAACACAAAAAACCATACAAAGCAAGCCTTTAGGGAGTGAGAGAAGATTGTGGGGGCTCTGGGAATGTCAAGGAAATGGAAACCTGGAGGTGGAAAGGGTCACACGTTTCTGGAGTACTTCCAAAACTTAGTCTGAAGTTCAGAGAGGCATCTGAGAATGTGGATGCTTATTTGAACCAAACACAAACTAGCAGAGATTTCTTCATCCCTCAGATCTCTGGTGGGAAATAGGGGGGTTAGGGGGATAAGGATGTAGACATTATTATTATTTTAATTTTGATTTATTATACAGCTTGTATAGATCCATTCAAAGGAATATAAAACTTTACATCAAGTGCAATTGAGTCCATGAGTTAAAAGACAAAATTCAATTAAATGCTTCTCTTTCCAACAGACATGCAGCTATTCAATCCTCTAAAACAAAGCATTTCATGAGCATAAAAACAAGACATGTGCTGTTTTGCTTTGTAATCCTATACTCAAAATTATTTGCTTTAAAAACACCATATGCCAGAATAATTTAATTCTGGTTTTGGTACCCAAAGAAATCTTAGTTCCTGATGCAAATATATACATATGGGGGCAGCTAGGTGGCTCAGTGGATTGAGAGTCAGGCCTAGAGATGAGAGGTCTTGGGTTCAATTCCGACCTCAGACAATTCCTAGCTATGTGACCCTAGTCAAACGACTTTAACCTCCATTGCCTAGTTCTTTTCACTCTTGTCTTGGAATCAGTACACAGTATTGATTCCAAGACAGAAGGTAAGAGTTTAGAAAAAAGAATGTATGCATATATGTGTATATATATTCTCATGTACATATGCATATAAATATGTGTTGATATACATGTATGTATACATGTGCGTGTGTGTAAATAAAATCAATAGGCAGTAGCATACCAAGAGCCGAGAAGAATTCACCATACAATAGCTACAACACAAAGTACAGGAGAAGGACCTGAAAAGGGTGGGGGAAGGGGAGAAGGAAGGAGTCTAGAATGACTGAGAAAATCTTAAATGAAATTCCATTTCCTAAAAAAAGAAGAACAGTTTGCTTTAGTCAAGTTCCTGGTTGCTGAGTGACTTAATTATCTTTAGTCAGAATTGTCTTGACCTGCTGCTGAATGGTTTTGTATTTTTTATAGAAAACAAATTGCATAAAAAGATCAGAGTCTTTCTGAGTCCACAAGGATATCTAATCTGCATCTATTCAAAACACCTCTCATATTACTGTTTTACTTGGTCAGATGAACAAGGACTATAGTTTACAATAGAGTTTAATTACAGGCTTCTTTGAGAAAACACAATGTACAGCCTTACAATTCAATTCTTCTGAAAGCCCTACCACACTTTCCAACACCAGTAAAAGACATTGGATGTACTAAAGGGGTCTTTTCAGAAACAAGATGTTTTTGAGAGGCAGGCACAGAAATCCAAGCAAGTAGGAATGAGTACTGTAAAAATGATATTCACCAATGACCAGGAGCCTCGATTTGACAATTCACAAAAGACGCCTGAAAAATATGCAGAAAACTGATCCTATGAGAGGAGAGAAAGGAGGGAGCTTCTTCACTCAGAAAAGTACCATAAATGTTCAGATAAAAGTTTAAGAAGAAGAAAAATTAACATCTATGACAAAGCAACATTAACAGGGAAAATAGCTTTGGAACAATGTTGAACTGAGTATCTATTCTAAGAGAAAAAAAGGAAAAGATGTACATAAGATCTTAATTTCCAATGAAATGCCTTTTCTGTTCTTTGGATATGAAAATACTAGGGTGGGTTGGTGTTTGTAAAATTCACAATAACAGAAAATTAAACATTTTTAGGTAGCACAGTGGATCTAGTGCCAGGCCTGGAGACATCTTCCTGAGTTCAAATTTGGCCTCAGACTTTAGCTCTGTGACCCTGGGCAAGTCACTTTACCCTCTTTGTCTCAGTTTCTTCATTGCTCAAATGAAAGGGAAAAGGAAATGGCAAACCACTCCAGTATGTTTGAGAAAGAAAGAAAGAAAGAAAGAAAGAAAGAAAGAAAGAAAGAAAGAAAGAAAGAAAGCCAAAAGGGTCAAGAAGAATCAGACACAACTGAAAAAGACTGAACAAGAAGACATTTTTATAAGTAAAAACTAAAATCACTTGGGAGAATAACTACACCAAAATCTTCCAGAAATGAGAAAGAAAATATAACATGAAAAAGGATCCTATATAAATAAGAATGCCAAAAGTGCCCAATTCTCATTTGGGAAAGAAGTCCCTTCTCCACTGTGGTGAAAGGATACTAATCTTATTACTGTCCTGGTCAAGTTTCCAATTCTAGAATTCTAGTTTGACCACTTTCATTCCCCATCTGGATTCAATTGTAAACACTGCCTCCAGCAGTTGGCACTCTTCACTTTCCTAATTCTATTGACATGGGCATCAGAATCCCTCTTCTTCCAGTCAGAAGTATCAGAGGTCTCTTTTCCCCTTTCCACTAACTCATTGTCCCCTAGAGAGAGAATGCTTAAAATATTCCACAGTCATTCCTAAGAGGTCAGGTGAAACCCAAAATGGGAACAACAACAACTGGAAGATAGAAAAGCAAAATTAACTGTTAACTTTACAAATATTTTTTGCCCCCAAAGTAGCTTTGGGGCAGCTAGGTGGTACAGTTGATAAGAGTGCAGGATCTAAAGTCAGGAAGACTTGAGTTCAAATCCAATCTTAGATACTTCCTAGCTATATGACCCTGGGTAAATCACTTAACTCCGTTTGCCTTCATTTCCTCATCTGTCAAATAAGCTGGAGAAGAAAATGACAAACTACAAACAAAAATGAGTGTCTTTGCCAAGAAAACTCCAAAACAGAGTCATAAAGAGTCAGGCATGACTGAAAAATGATTAAACAAATAAATATATGTGTGTGTATGTCTGCATGCACATATACACACATAGGGATAGTTAGGTGACACAGTGGGTAGCGTACCAGGCCTAGAGTCAGGAGGACCTGAGTTCAAATCCAACCTCAGATACTTATTAGTTATGTGACCCTGGACAAGTCATTTACCCCTCTGCCTCAGTTTCCTCATCTGTCAAATGAGCTAGAGAGAAAAAAATGGCCAACCACTCCAGTATCTTTGCCTAGAAAAGCCCAAATGGGGTCACAATGAATCTGACATGACTGAAAATGACTGAATAACATTATAAAGTAGTTTTTAAAAATAAATGGACTTTCATAAAAAGCAGAAAAAATTATTATCTACTTTTTATCCCAGCAACCTAAGAAAGAAGTTGTAAGTAAAGAAGAGAAAGGAAAGTGAGAACTAACAAAAACACAAGATGTCTGACTAGAGCACCCATAAAATTCTAAAATTTTATGAAAGTCTGCAAAAAAAAAAAAAACAGGATCCAGCATAAGCAGAAAAATCAATAGTATGCTATATGCAAATCATATTAGAATAATGGAGGTCTTAAATTATGGCAGTTAAACCAACTAAGTAATACAAATAGAAGGCCTTTAAATATTATTGTTTAAATATGTTAAATATGTATTAAATCTGTTTAAAATGTATTATTTAAAATTGTAACTTTTAAAGAAAGAACATTAGTTCTAATCACAAGGACAAGTAATCTAACATCATTTAGCAAGGTATGGTGGAAAGAGCCCTGAATTTGGAATCTAAGGGCTTGTTTGACACAAGAGTATGTCTTTTAACCAGACAGCTGGGTAGTGCATTGGAGAGAACCCTGGACCTGAAATGAGGAAGTCTCATCTTCATGATTTC
Organism: Gracilinanus agilis; assembly: GCF_016433145.1. Classification (NCBI taxonomy): domain Eukaryota; kingdom Metazoa; phylum Chordata; class Mammalia; order Didelphimorphia; family Didelphidae; genus Gracilinanus; species Gracilinanus agilis. Next base: position 337,134,537 of record NC_058130.1, on the reverse strand, counting down.
AAATCTAGCCTCAAACATTTAATAGCTGTGAGAACTCTGGGCAAGTCACTTTATCCCATTTGCCTGTTTCTTCATCTATTAAATGAACTGGTGAAGGAAATGGCAAAACCACTCCAGTATCTTTAACAACAAGAAAACGCCCCAAATGAGATCATAAAGAGTTAGACACAACCAAAGACAAATCTTTTAAACACTGTGCCTCAGTTTCCTCATCTGAAAAAATAAGGGATTGGTCTAGATCCGTGGTGGCAAACCTATGGCACTTGTGGCAGAGGGGGCACTCAGAGACCTCTCCATGGGCACACACAGTTGTCCCAGCACAGAGTTCGCCAGAGTTTGTTACTAGAGAGCAAGAGGGATGCAGGGCCAGGCTGCTCCCCTCCCCCTCACCTGAAGACATTTCTCACATCACCCACCCCTCTAAAAGATTCACTATCACTATCCTAGATGATCTCTGAGGTCCATTCCAGTTCTACATACTACGATTTTATAAGACAACTTCACCTTGAGCCTGACAATAAACTGGTCATAACATTATATTAAATGTTAAATAAACATAAATTTGAGGTTAAAATTCTCAATATATAATCCCAGCTAATATAGCTTTCACCTCTCTCATCATAAATTTATTCTGTGATCCATCTAGGAAATATAAGAAGAAAAACTTGCATTTTTAAAAAATTATAGAATTTGCAGCCCAGACTCTAGAATCTTCCTAGAGCTGAATCATTCTTACAAATAAATGCTAAAACTGCACCAACCCACTTACTCTTTTCTTTTTTTTTTTTTTTTAATAAAAGAGTGCTAATCTTTGAATGTCCTAGTTGAATTCTAATTTTGAGTATTCTAGTCTGCCTACATGCCCATATGGATCCAAATTGCAGTTTTGTTCAAGTTCAAAACTTTCCTGAGTAAATCTTTTCAAAACTTTGTCCAAATCTGTCTCTATTCCCAAACATTAAAAGTATATTGTCCCTTTCCCCACCAACTTTAATCTTCAAACTAGACACAAATACTCCTGGAAGGCCCTCTTGGAAGGCCAAGTATTATCTACAAATAAACCCCAAAAAATAGGTAAAATGAAATTAATTTGATTATACACATGCTAGTAAAAAAAAGTAACCAAATGAAATAAGCAGTGAGTTTACTTCCCTGAGGGGAAGTTCAATTTGTAAAACTGAGCTAAGATTTCCCAGGTCAAACTCACTTCTTAGATGTTTGTTTATTCAGTTCAATTGATTTAAATAAACATTTATAAAACACTTTTAGGGTGCCAGCTACTGTGCTAGGTCCTGGGGATATACATAGACAAAAGTGAGACAATCTGCCCTCCAGAGGCTTATATTCACTTGGCAAAACACAGAATGTACAGAGTCAATATAAGCATGAATATAAAGTAATGGGGGGGGGGGGAGGGAAATGGAAAGCCTTAGCTACTGAAAGGAAGAGAGAGACTGACCCTCAGGAGGAGATGGGATTCCGAGAAGCAGTGGGAAGGAAGACAAGAAGAATCTCTCAAAAGAAGGGGATAGGATTGGAATGAGTGCTTGTGGGGGAATAAAATGTGAACGGAGTCTAGAGAAATAGATAAAGGTCAGATTATAAAGTGTTTTGAATTCCAGAGAAATTATTAGGACTATTTAGACCTTCTCCAAGAACCAAAGGATTATGTAAACTTCTGCTCAGGACTTCTGCTGACATTTTTAATTAAACCAATCTCCAGATTACTGCATATCAAAGGTAATTAGTGGAAAGTAAGTATCTACTACCTGAAGCAATTCAGTTGACTTAGCCACATTTTATTTCTGCGGTATGGGTATGTGATGACTATTAGTTACATACTTTTATGTATTTAATTACACCTTACTGCTGCATGATTGAGACAAGCTCATCTGCTAAGCTAAAGTCATTTTAATTTAACAAGCTTCATCTAATACAAAAAGTGTAACTATGTAAAAGTAGGCAGTTGAAAAATTGTTTTAACTTTAAGCATGAAAGCACCAATATAATATGGTGAGAGGGATAGGATGTTATGGTAACTAGAAGGCCATATTATATACATATGGCAAGTATATGAAATTTACCTTTAAGACAAATTTAACATAAAACAGAGTAGCGACGTGGTACAGTGGATAGTGAGTTAGGATTCTTCTTTTTGAAGACTCTTCTTCCTGAAATCAAATGTAGCCTCAGACACTAACCGTGTGACCCTGTGCAAGTCACTTAACCTGGTTTGCCTCAGTTTTCTCCCCAGTCAAATGAGCTGGAGAAGGAAATAGCAAATCACTCCATTATCTTTCCCAACAAAAACCCAAATGGGGTCAAAAAGAGTTTAAGAACAATACATAAAACATAGCATTCAATGAGATTACAGATCACATCTTTAAGAGCTGGAAAGAATCTTAGGGCTCATCTTGTCTAACTCATTCATTTTAGAGACAGGGAAAGTAAAATGATAAAACACCATAATGATGTTACACTAGCTTACTACTTGCTACTTGTATCATTGACTACATGCTGCTAACATAAATAAGGTATCCCTCTAAGAAAACAACCACATGTGATTTTCTTTCTCATATCACATAACCAGCATATATTCAAAGCATCTGGAATCTTGCAAAGGAAAGACTTTTTTCCAATTCACTTCAACAAATGTTCTGCAGCTACTTTGTACAAAGCAGCACCTCTGAACTCTAAAGATACAAAGACATATAAAGAGTTCTTGTCCTCAAGGAGGTAGCATGAGGTATAGATGGAATTTCATTGAACCTTACAACATTTTGAGAGAGGAATGGGATGTGTTATTATTTTTTATTAGTCTCAGAAATTAAGAATTTGCCTGAGATCACAAGAGCTAACAGGTAGTGTCAGTACTACGTTTCTATTTTCTTGACTTATTTCCAGTGCTTGACTCACAAGGTTAGGCTATCTTCCTTAACCTTCTTAAAGATTGTAATTATATTCTATCAAGCAAAATACCATGTACTCAAAGGTAGTGGCAGATTATTTGATTAGGCATTCAGTGATGTCCAACTCTTTATAATCCCATTTGGGGTTTACTTGGCAGAGATAATAGAGTGGTTTACCATTTCTTTCTATGGCATTTGACAGATGAGGAAATTGAAGCAAACAGGATTAAGTGACTTACCCAGAATTATTCAGCTGGTATGTTTTGGAGGTTCAGATTTGAACTCAAGTCTTCCTGATTCCAGGTCTGGCACGCTATCTACAGGGTGACTTAGCTATCCTTGATTATGTGATCATTTATACAGATATCCCTTCCATATTGCAACTTTCCCCAACATGATTTCACTATACTATAGGTCAACATAAGAAATTAAATAAGAATTTCAGGGGATTTTTGTGGAAACCACAGATGAAACAGAAAAAGGTTAGAAACTCAGAAATGCATAAGACATAGTATTATATAATATCAACATATTTAATCTTTTAGTACCATAAATATATATAATTTCTTCTTTTTAAGTTAAAATAAGAAAAAAGTTAAAATTCATGAGAAGAACACAAAAGCACAGCAGGTACACAAAGACTAGAAACTTAGAAATACCCATAACATTGACCTCTGTATAGCCTATGACCAAATACTTAACCCAAATTTTATAATAAGGTACTGTAAACACCCTATAAAATAAAAAGAAAAAATTCAGACTTTTCTACTCTGGTACAAAGGAGGGCCAAAAAATTTCACAGGGATTGTCCAGATCACACGAGCGTCCTACTCCTTACCTTTGCAATATAGAAGGGATACTTCTATTTACCTGAATTATTTCTGAAAAATAAAAGTATATAATGGTATTCTTGGGCTAGAGTAGATATGCCTATGCTTCTTGGTTGCTTTATTTGCACATTCACATAGACATTTGTAAGCCTGATTTTTTTTTTACCTTCTGTCTTACTATCATTTCTAATACAGAAGAATAGCAAGGACTAGGCAACAAGGGTTAAGTGACTTGCCCAAGGTCATACATCTCAGAAGTGTATGAGGCCATAGTTAAACCCAGGTCTTCCTGACTCTAGGCTTGGTACTCCATCCACTATGCTACCTAGCTGCCCCTTAAAATCTGATTTTTATACAAAAGTCTCAGGTTCCATAAACTCAACATCATAACTTCCCAGGCCCAAGGATCTACATAGAAGTGGTGGATATAATAACTTAAATTAAAATAGTTATCTTTACATACATCATTAGTTCATGTAAAAGAAATAGGTGACATAAAGAGAAAAGATCAAAATATCATGAAAGGGAAAAAAGCAATTAAAATGGAATATCCGTGTGTTAGTAATTGTGATAATGGAGGGGAAACTTGAAATACCATGGAATAAGTTGGAACTTGGAATAACTTCCAAATTAATAAGTGGTTGTTAATAAGACACTTATCTTAATATTCATTTTAAATGCTTAATATCCAAACCTCAGCATCTAACTTCCTTCTGCTTTGAAATAAAAAGCAGAGCTGCATATCATAAATTGTCTGTGACTTTAACATTTGGTAGTGATTAACCTTGACAAAATCTTTGTTCTACAGCTAGCTTGAATAACAAATCATCACAAAGGATTATTTGCAACAGCAGGAAAGAGTTTAAAGAAGGCTTGTCAACTTACTTTTAGGCTAACAACTTGATTTAAAGATTCCATTAATATGTAATACTCACAGAAAACAACACTTTGAACCCTTTTGGCTCAATAGTGTAATGGTAAGGCATTAACAAAAAATCTGATGGCCTAGATTTTATTCCTGGCACTACTACTCTTGTTCATTTGTGAGAATGATGTCACTTAATTTCTCTGGGTCTCAAATTCCTTTTATTTAGTGAGATATTCTCCAAGATCCTTTCTGTCTTTAAATTTGTATAATTTATATTTGTGTGTGTGTGTGTGTGTGTGTGTGTGTGTGTGTGTGTGTAATTCTGTTTGTGGTTTTGTAGATGGGCTCTAAGGAAAGACTAGTTTTTGTTTATTTTTAGAGGGATGTTATAATCTATTTTGAAGTGACAGATACATTGTATTTACCTGTATTTCCTTGTTTTCCCAGGATCAGGGAGAAAGGAAGTTAAGATTAGTGCAATAAAAATGTGAGCCCAAAAAAAATTTACTAAATAATCAGGAGTCTACAAATTTACTTAGAGTGAGATTGGAGAATAGACCAATGAGTTTAGTGCTAGCGGTAAAAGAGTTAATCCCAATTCTATACAGAAATATTATCTGTGGCATCAGTCTAGAGTACAGGAGGGAAGATATGCTCTAGGTCCACACAATAAATTCAACTTGGGCCTGGGAAGATATAGCCACATAGAAGAATCTAGAAGTTAAGTATCATCTCTTTTGGAATGAGGCAGTTTTCTTGAGTTCACAGTTTGAACTGCCTTCTCCTATATTTCTTAATTTGTGTAAAATATTTCCCCATGTAAATGAACTCTAGGAAATATCTTTTTATTCTAGAGAAGATGTTCTTAAGCATAATCTCACCTGAAGGAGTCCAGGATTTCCAAAGGTCCATGAACTTGGATGGGAAAAAATGCATCTTTATTTCAATATAAAATGGTTCAGTGGATAGAGTTCTAGACCTGGAGTCAGGGAGACCTGAGTAAAAATTCTGATGCAGTCATTTATTAGCTATATGGTCCAGGCTAAGTCTCTTAACCTCTGTATAACTCAGCTTCCATTTTTGTAATAATAACATCTACCTCCCAGAGTTGTTTTGAGGATAAAATGGGGTAATATTTATAAAGTACTTTGCAAATTCCAGAGTACTATATAAAAGCCAGCTTTCCAATTAGATTATGAGCTCCTTGAGGGCAGGGATTGTCTTCTGCATCTTTGTATATCCCCCAGAGCTTAGCACAATGCCTGCTACATAGTATACACTTAATAAATATTGATTAATTGATTCTTTTTGTAGTCCTAGGTATTTTTTTTATAGATTTAAAGACATGATTGTGAAAAAAAAGTCCATAGGCTTGATTAGACTACCACAGGGGTCCATGATTCCAAAGAAAAGTGAAGAACCCTTGGTCTCAAGAGTCTTAGTGGCTTGGCTAATAAAGAGAAGAAGGAAGTTCACACTAGAACCAGGAAGTCATTCAGTTTTCTCCTTTGTAACAAGAAAAAATTGCAATAGATGATCTCTAAGATTCATTCATTTGCATGATTCAGGAGATTGAATGCTGGAACTGGAGTCAGGAAGATTTATCTTCAAGAGGTCAAATCCAGCCTCAGATACTTGCTAGTTGGATGACCCTAGGCAAGTCATTTAACCCTGTTTGCCTCAGTTTCATCATCTATAAAATAAGCTAGAGAAGAAAACGGCAAACACCACTCCAGTATCTTTGCATAAAAATTCCAAGTGGTATCTTGAAAAGTTAGACCTGACTGAAATAACTCAACCACAACAACAATAACACCACCCTAGCTCTAAACCAAAGGAGTCATGTCGTTTTAGGGATCCAGAAATCCAGGGATCTCAGGACCATGAGAGAGAATTCAATAATCAGGGAGAGATTTAGAAAATAGAAGGCAATAATCATTGGGCCAAATGCAAAGATCCTCTGGATCTTCCAAGAAAAGAAACCAGGACCCTGAACCTTTTCCTCTTCTTTGCCAATACTTTGACACCTCAACCAAGCTTCATTTGTTCTTTCTTAGATGACAGGGATTCTGAATGAATAATTACAAAATTGGTTTTTTTTCCAAAAGAACCCTGACAGGAAAATGAAGGGAAGGTCATACTCCAGGAAGAACAACATAATCAGGCACTGGGTTGCTTTTAGTTCATGTGTGGAAAGTCTTATACCCTATTTCTGGAACTAATAGTTGGTCATATGGTGAAGGATGGTTGTATTGGGATGGCAATAATTTTGTGCTAATTATGAATAGTACTCAATATTGCTATGATTTTCATAATCTAAGTAAATTATTTTATTTTCTGTTGTGATGGGAGATTTAAATGGTTTATAACAATTGCTCACTGTATCTAGGAAGCAGTTTCCTAAAGTGGGATAACAGCTGAGTCAATGAGTTAATTAGATCATCAGGTAATAAGCTGGGAAGAACATAGTGCTTATTACATAGTCTAATACTAAGGCCTGTATCCTTCAAGAAGACAGCCTAGTCCTATTACCTACCAAAATTAATAATAGTCTAGTCATGAAAAATTTTCTACATATTTATTTTAAATTTCATGTCCTAGACAAGTTTTATATTTATAAAACTCAAGTGAAATATTTAGACAACTGAATCAAAGGAGCCAAAGGAATTTTTAACTTTAAGCCACATGTTCATATTTAATTCAGATTGGTAGTGCTGTAGATGGTTATCATTTCAGGTTGTTGGTTCATTTAAAACTAGCTATTATCTTGGACCAATTGTTGGAAGAGCAAAATGGAGTCAATAACTTCTACTAGAAAAAAAAAACAAAGGGGAAGCAGGGATCCTCAAAATGTACTGCTTACTACCCACCAAAGATCACCAAAGCTGAAAACAGCTTACTCTAGTTCTTCTAATTCATGAGTACCTAGGTGGCACAGTGGATAGATAGAGCATTGGGCCTAGAATCAGGAAGAACAGAGTTCAAATCTGACCTCAGACAGTGGCGTGACCCATGGAAAGTAATTTAAACTTTTTTACTCCAGTTTCTTCATCTGTCGAATTAACTGGAGAAGGAATTGGCAAACAACTCCAGTAATCTTTGCCAAGAAAACCAGAAATGGGGTCATGGAGAGTCAGACACAACTGAAAAATGGCTGAACAACAATAACTAGTTCTTCAAAAAACACAACCTTATCCCTCCCTATACATGCCTTCACCACATGCTTCTCTCTTCCTGCAGAGTAAGTGTGGGACATGGTCCTTTATACTTTAGACCTAGTCATCATGCCTGTCCTCAGGGTTAAGCATCAGGTCAGCTGTGCTCAGAATAAGAATTATTTCTGGCTAGAAAATATTTCTAAAAAAGTGAGCCGAATATCCCCATTCACTATAATATGAGGGTGCCATTTTTAAAATAAAATCAGTGGTTGAAAAACATTAAGGTATGTTACAAAGGATTAGGAGATCCGTGTGGAATAATGGCTTGGAACAGAGAGTTTGTCCAACTCATCATGACTCCATTTGGAATTTTCTTGGCACAGAGACTGAAATGGTTTGCTATTTCCTTCTCTAGTTCACTTTATATATGAGGAAACTGATGCAAACAGATTTAAGTGGCTTGTCACTTAAAGGGGTCACACAGCTAGTAAGGTCTGAGGCTAGATTTGAACTCAGGAAAAGGAGTTTTATTGCTTCCAGGACTGGTACTCTATTCATTGAGCTACCTAGCTACCCTCTGGTATGATTACTCTCTTGTTATATGACCTTAGGTAAATCATATAACCTCACTAGACCTGTTTCCCTCATCTGTAAAAGGAAGACATTAGACTAGATAAGGGCTATGAGATCCCTTCCTTTCTAACTCGAAGATTCTGTTTTCTGATTCTGATCTGTTTTCCTGTCACTAAGGGATGGGTCCCAAGTAAATGGCAATGGGCAGAATGAGAAAGCTAGAAGAACATGATGTGAATAAGAGGAATGGAGAGGAGAAATAGAGGAGAGGAAGTAGACACAGTAGGGAGAGCTAAGTAGAAGAAATGCACCATAATAGCAAGTAACTAGACCAGAGTGGTGACAATGATAAGAGAAGACATAGGGAACAAAACAAACTACCATGTGGCTAATTGAAGAAGAATTCACATTTATTTGGCATTTTAAGGTTCACAAAACACTTTTCTCATAACTCTCCTGCAGTGTAAGTACTATTATTATTGTTTTCACAATTGAAGAAAACTAAAGAGAATTTAAATAATTTGCCCAAGTCATATTGCTGATAAGTAACAAACAAATCCCAGGTCTCCTGATTCTGGGTCATTCATTCCACAGTAGCAAGCAACCCAGGATAATAATATAGAAAAAAAGGGGATGGCTAGGTGTCTTGGTGCAATTGAGTGCCAGGCCTAGAGATGGGGAGGTCCTGGGGTCTAATTTGGCCTCAGACACTTCCTAGCTATGTGACCCTGGCAAGTCACTTAACCCCCATTTCCCAGCTCTTAACTGCTCTTCTGCCTTGGAACTGATGTTTAGTATTGATTCTAAGATGGAAGGTAAGAGTTTTAAAAAATAATAATAATACAGGAAAAAACACAGAACAGAAGGATATACAAACATGAAAAATAAGAAAGGATTGGGAAGCGGGGTGGAATACAACCAATCAGAAATTGTGTTTGCTATTTGGGGAAAAAAAAGGCCACTATGAATTCAGGCCTTGAGAAAGGATATAATTCCTTTGATATAAGTTGAAAAAACAAAGCGAAAAATGAATGAATAGCAGGAGGGGTACAAAAGATACAATATTGTGACAGGCATTTCATTCCTCACTGCATTGTATAACCAATTATAACATGAAGGTCCTTCATCAGGCAAAATTATTGAACACTCCCCTCCCCTTATGCTTTTCCCCTGAAGAGCTCTTTCTTGCTCTTCTTCACTTCACTTCAACCTGAACTATTCTCAGAGTAGGATGCACAGGGCCATTTTTCTCTGGCACCCCCCCAAACCCCCCCAAATTTCTTTGCAATATCCTTTGCTCCCCTCCATCAAGGGCCCACCCTATGTATTCGAATGACTCATGGACATCTTGTTTTGGGCCTAAGGCCAGCTGGAAACTGATCCCTACAGAGGTGCCAATTTTTGGCTTTCCTAGGGGCACTGTCTGGTCTAAAGCCAACCTTAGTCCATTCCCTTTTCCTGGTTCTACACAAAGCCAACTGGTCACAGAACAATACTTGTAGCAACAAACAGAAGTAGCCAAGACCAAAAGCCTAATGAGTATTTTGTTCTCTAGAGCGAGGCAGACACTTCACCTTCAATTTGGTGTCCTCTCTTCTAAAATGGGGACGGATCACTGAAGTGGGAGTCATGAGGTTCAGATTCCTCTTCCAAGTCTGTTACTCACTGGTTATATAAGCTTACCGGAGGTATTTTCCCCAATAGGATTATATCTTAGAGCCCTTTTCTCTTATGGGGGAAGATAAGACAAATCTCTCAGAATGGGACACACACACACACATACATGTGTACACAGAGAATCAGAGTTATAAAATATGATGTTGATCTAGTTCTGCAACAAATGATGAATTCAAGTGATCAAATCCCAGTAGTCATGGGGTTTAATAATATTCAAGAAATATTTCTTAACACAGAAACTGCTTTAAGTATCTGTCTCACACCACTGACCATAAACTGCTCTGGCAAATCATTTTTTTCTACAATAAAAACTTATCAAAAACTTGTAAGACGTAAGTTAAACCCACCTTATCCCTCAAACCCTAGCATGAGGAACTGCTAAAGTGAACCTACTTTTACATATGCATAAATATTATTGAAAGACAACACAGATGATTCATAATGTACTGCTTTAATATAAATTTTATAGGTACATGCTATTTCTCTGTTCCTTATCTGACTGTTCCATATAGAAAAATAAAAGGAGCCTTTTTAGCTTAAAAGTTGCCCAGGGTCCCATAGGTTTTTTTAAAATGAGGTTTTCTTAAACCCTTACTCTATGTCTTAGTAACAACTCTAAGACAGAAAGGCAAGGGCTAGGCAGTTGGGGTTAAGTGACTTGCCCCCCAGGGATACAAAGGGAGGAACTTTCTGAAGCTAGATTTGATCCCAGGTCCTCCAGACTCCAGAACTGATGTTCTGTCCCCTGAGCCACCTAGCTGCCTCCAACATGGTTCTAAAAGAGGCTATGAATACTGTGTCATGTTAATTAATCAACATTTAATTTACTGAGCCCCTACTCTGTACAATGAATATCATTATCAGAAGAACTGGATTCAAACCTTACTTCCGACATTTACAATTAGCAGGTCAAGTCATTAAACCTCCTAGAGCCTCAGGCCCCCCCCTATGTAAAATTGGGGGACAGGGTTACTAGATGGTCTTTAAAGTCCCTTCCAACCCTAGATATATGATTCCATAATCAGTGGAGATTGCAGTGTGTAGAGTTGGAAGATCTTGAACCCCTGAAACTACATTACCCAAACTCCCTTTTGGTATTACCCACAACTCCTTTTGCCTTGCTTATGTGTGTAGGTTTCACCTTCTGTATTTAATTTGGGTTGGCTCCATCTCTTGGGCTCTCGCTTGCACATGGACTGGACGTGCAAGTGAGCAGTGCTGGTGGGGCGAGCCTCTTTGGGGTGAGTTGGAAAGGTTCCCCATGTTCCTCTACTCTCTAATTTATATTAATAAATCCTTATAAATATCATATTTTGGAGACATTGAATATTAATTTTAAAATCTACAAGTGAAAACTGAGAATACTTAGTAAATATCCAGTGACTAAATAAAATAGCCCTGAGATATATAAAATAAGTATTATGTATCTGTATGGCAAACTCATAGTGGCTTGTTAAGGCTACATATGGGAACATTCTAAATACTCTGGGTGAGAATGACATCTATCTTCAACAAAAAATTTTATGATTTTTCTATTTTCTTCTTGTTTTTATTTTTTCTTCCCTTCTTTGGATCAAAGCCTCTGATTCTGGAAGTATTGCTGAGAATAAACATCTGCTCTTAGGAGGTGGGAAAACAGAGGTCACAGTGAAAGAGCCAGTGCCTGGGGGTGGTGAATAATGAAGCTGGTTCTCACATGTCCACGCTGACACTTTATTTGAACTCCATTAATAAACCTCAGGCCATCTCTGGGCTGCCAACTTGTTTGGAAAAGACAAACCAGGAACTAAAGCCAGGACCATGTGCCCCATAAAAAAAGGACCATTTTAATTTATTTTAATCATAACCCAACTCTGCTCCAAAGTGAAGTCTTCAATTAGTCCAATTAAGGCCCAATCTAAAGCATGTGGGAGATTAAAGTCCCCTTTTAAAAGAGGAGGAGGTTTACCCAAAAAGCCCTAACAGTGCCCCCAGGGCCCTGCAGAAAGGTGGAGTCAAGGGTCCTATTTATTTTACTGTTCTTTTACACCAGGGTTAAAACAGAGAACTCTCACTTTCAGGATGTTATTTTACCTCAACTGTGCATCCAAAAGAAAAAAAAATATTTGGGGAAAGGGTTGGAGAGGAAATCATGCCATGGAAAAACAACACCTGTCTGCACCACTGTCTAAACTTTTTTCCAAGATCACAACTGAATCCATACTTTCCCTGATTTAAATGTGTGTCATCCTGCAGAAGGATAACCATCTCAACTAACAATTGGAATATAAGACAACCTGGCTTTTCCCCTTCTTTTTCCCTATCAAGCACTTAAGACCAGCAGTTCTCCACATATGGTCAGAAAATTTTAGCAGAGATAGCCCCCAAGATCCTTTCTGCCAGTCCTCTAGGTCAAAATTATAATATTAAGATATTATTTATCTATTATAATAGTCCCCCTTTTCTCTAACTACACATCTGTGTGAAGCCGGATTTTTCTCCATATACTTCAACCAAAACAACATCACGACAGATTGAAGGCAGAGAAGCAGATAGAAGAATCCATCTGTCTTTTATTAAACCAAACATTAAAGAGATTTGCAAAAAAAATATGTGGAACTGTCACTCTTCTCACTAATTTTCTTTGTTTTGGAAAAAATAACTATTTTCATAAAAATGTGACATGTTAAAATAACAATCTACCATTTCTAATATGATTGATATTAATATCTGTAACCCCACATAAACAAAAGTTCTTTGGGGTCCCCAATAATTCTTAGGTGATATAAAGGGATCCTAGGACCAAAAAACCTGAGAACTGCTACAAAAGACAAAGCTGATTAAGACAGGATTTCTGACCTCAGTGAGATAAGATGCAGTCAAAAGTATTTCCTACCTCATTCTCTAACTTAACATTATAAGGGAGCTGCCAAGTGCTCTGGAGCAAAATCTTAGGAGCAACGTCCTTAACCAAAATTCCTCTTCTATAAAAATGATCATTCTAAAAAATGATTTAAAAAAAGAAATCCATCTATTATCTTTCTGGCTATGTTATTCTAGGATTTTACCAGCACAACATGAGAAATGAGTGGATGCATTATGACAGGCCCCAAATCCCCAAAGAAACAAGCAGGAAGAGTTGTTTCCAGGAAAGCACTGACAAGATGAAACAGTTAATATACCTGCAAAGTAAACATATGCACACACATATACCCATAGTTCTCAATAGAGAGAAACCCTGGAAGGGCATTTCTCTGGACTAGAGGCAACATGATGTACAATTTTTTTTAAATGCCAATATGGCTTTCTGAGTAAGGGAAGAGGTACGAGTGACAATCTATAAAAGATAATGATGAAAATTTTATTTTAAAAAAGTCTGCCTAAGGAACCCCATCAGTACATATTAGCAAACAAATGAAAGAAGGTCTTTTTGACATCAGAAGGAATGAAATATAACCAACTTTATTTGAACTATGCCCCACCAAGAAAAAAAGTTTAGTCGGCCTCCAGTCAAAATCGCCGAACTTTTGCTGGAGAATAGATATATCTCCCTTGGTCCAAACACACTACTTTGTTTTCAGTCCTTTAAGGATCTGGGATTTTGTCTGTGTAAATCCTTCCTCCACCAGGAGAGATCACTGAACTTAGCCTGGTCCTCAGAAAACAGAGAGAGAGAAAATCTATAACACTAGATAATCTGTAGCCTTTCCAAGAGTGAGAAGGGCTCCCAAAGCTTGAGTTAGCCTTTGAGAATCTAGAGTCACTTCCATATTTTTCTTTTTTTAATGTTTATTGTTTTAGCATTCTTTTTAAAAAGTTTGAGTTTCAAATTTTCTACCTCTCTTAATCCCCTCTCCCACCAAGAAAGCAAGCAATATATTTATTATACATGTGAAGTCATACAAAACTTATTTCCATATTAATCACATTGCCAAAAAAAAAGCAAGAAAAATAAGGTGAAAAAATATGCTTCGGTCTGCCCTCAGAGTACCTCTCTGGAGGTAGGTGGAATTTTGCATCATGACTTCTTTAGAACTGTCTTGGATCTTGGGGAGGTAGACTCGAAACTACCACACCAATGCAACTAACAACAATTTGGAAATAGGTCTTGATCAATGACACATGATAAAGCCAGTGGAAATGTGCATCGGCCATGGGGGGGGGAGTGCGGGGGGTGAAGGGGAAAGTAGGAGTATGAATCATGTAACCATGTTAAAAATGAATATTAATAAATGTTTAAAAAAAAGAACTGTCTTGGATCATCATATTGATCAGAAAAGCTAAGTCTTTCACAGTTGGTTATTGTTAAAATATTGCTGTTATTCTGTATATGTTCTGGTTCTGCTCATTTCACTTTTATCAGTTCATATGCCTTACCAGGTTTTTCTAAAACTATCTTCTTTGTCATTTTTTATTGCATGATAACATTCCATCAAAATCATATACAAGCTCCTCAGCCATTCCCCAACTGATGGGCATCTCCTCAATTTCCAATTCTTGTCATTACAAAAAGATGCCTTTGAACAAAAAGGTCCTTTTTCTTTTTTTCTGATTTCTTTGGGATACAGACCTAGTAGTGGTATTGCTGGGTCAAAGAGTATGCACAGTTTTATAGCCCTTTGGGCGTAGTTCCAAATTATTCTCCAAAATGGTTGGACCAGTTCACAACTCCACCAAGATTGTATTAGCATACCTATTTTTCCATATCCATCTGGCATTTATTATTTTCCTTTTCTGGAATGTTAGTAACTCAGAGTAAATTTAGTTTACATCTCTCTAATTATCAGTAATTTAGAATATTTTTTCATATAATTATTGATAGCTTTGATATTTTATTCTAAAAACTGATAGTTATATCTTTTGACCATTTGTCAATTGGGGAATGACTCTTATTTTGTAACTTTGGCTCTATTCCCTATATATTTGAAAAATGAGACATTTATTGGAGAAATTTGCTAAAAATTTCCCTCCCCCCCAATTTCCTGCTTTCCTTCTTCTACTTTTTAAAAACTCTTACCTCCCATCTTAGCATCAATCGTGTATATTGCTTCCAAGACAGAAAAGCAGCAAGGACTAGGCAATGGGGGATAAATGCATTTCCCATAGTTGTACAGCTAGGAAATGACTAAGGCCAAATTTGAATGCAGGACCTCCCATTTCTAGGTCTAGCTCTCAATTCACTGAGTCACCTAGCTTCCCCTTAATGCTTTCCTTCTAATTTTGGGTGCACTTGTTTTGTTCATACAAATTTTTTAAAATTTCATTTAATCAAAGTTATCCATTTTACCTCCTGCGATCCTGTCTATCCCTGTTTGCTTGGTATGTCACTGAATAAGTAAATTAATTTAGGTAAAATTATAATTTTTACTATGTAGGCTCAGCCTACCTATGATTAATTAATATTTCTCAATTTTTTTGTTTCATCTCTTTACTTGTGTAAAAAGTGTATTGTAATTACATACATATAGTTTCTTTTTGTGTCATGGCAAGTAGACTCCCAAGTATTTTATGTCATCTGCAGTCTCATTGTTATTCCTGACTCAAGAATCTTCAGTGGCTTCCTACTGCCTTTAAGATTGGAAAACAAGCTCCTTAGTTTGATATTTAAAGCCCTTCATAATGTAATTCCATCTTCCTTTTCCCAATTTATTTTGCATTTCTCACCCTTTAAGTAACCTAGGTTCCTGACAACAGGGTCTACTAGCTCTTCTTTAAATTCAGAATTCCATCTCTTGCTTTCATGTCTTTTCTTATACTATCCCCCATGCCAAAAGAATGTAGTTCCTTCTCACAGTTTGTCACAGAGAGTTCCTAGCTTCCTTCAAGACTATATTGGATGGCCTTTCCTAGACCCCTAGGTGTTAGTGCATCTTAGATTCACTTATCTGTGTAAATGTTGCATTTCCCATTAGAAAATAAAATCCTTGAAGGACAAGGACTGTTTTTACTTGTTTTTCTTGAATACCCAATGAGACTCTTTAAAAAGCTTTTTAAATGGAATTAGATGGTCAAGCAAAAAAAAATAAGCTTCTAAATTTAGCAATGACTTAGATCCCTTCAATTAAAAAACAATAACAAAAACAAAAAATATCAACTCCTATTCTAAAAGAATGAGTAAAAAAGAATGTTTTTCCAAATTGACAGTAGTATAGACTTGAAATTGCTTTTAATTGAATCTGAAATCCTTTAATAACATAACTATTTTTTTATCTTCCATCTTAGAATCAATATTGTGTTTTATTCCAAGGCAGAAGAGTGATAAGGGCTAGGCAATGGGGGTTAAGTGACTTGTCCAGGTTTACATAGCTAGGAAGTGTCTGAAGACAGATTTGAATCCAGGATTTACCATCTTTAGGCCTGACTCTCAATCCACTAAGCCATCCAACTGCCCCCCATACCATAACTCTTTAAAAAAATTTATCCACATAATCAGAGCATATGTGACACCCCCAAACCAACATAACCATTCTTCCAATAATCCCGAAAACTAAAACATACTGCACCATGATGATATAAAGATAAAGTCTTTGCCAAGCCAACTGTTCTTAAAAATGGATTATTCACAAAGAGAACATCAAGGGCTTCCTCAATTCTGAACAAATGATTTACTTAATTCAGGCTGAAACATGATGTTCCCTGAAAATAAATTTAAGATTGATCTGGCAAATAATGTCTAGCTCAATGGACATACACTGTTCTGAAGACTGAATACACATTGATCTTTGGCTATTTAATCCAAAACTTGTCACTATAACTCAGGCAGATTCTCAGAGAGAAATGAGAGGGGCAATCAACAATGTCAACAGATGGTTTAGAGAACAAAAGAGACAAAAAGCTTATAATGAGATGGGTTTTTGGTTTTGTTTTTGTAAAAAACCTCCTTACTTTTCACCTTGGAATCAATACTGTATATTGGTTCCAAGGCAGAAGAGGGGTAAGGGTAGGCAATGGGGATTTAAGTGACTTGCCATGAGTCACACAGCTAGGAAGCGTCTGAGGCCAGATTTGAACCTAGGACCTCCCATCTCTAGGTCTGGCTCTCAATCCATGAGCTATCCAGCTGCCCCAAGATGCTTTATTTTTAGGATAAACTTTATCCCACTTAAACTAAACCTCAAAAACACAAATTTTTCCCCTTCCAAACTCAAATTTTAAAAATATTTAAGAGTCATCAAACAAACTTTTCATATGTATTAAAATACAGATTGCTAATGACTATCCAGCAGATGCCCAAACCTGGAGTTTCTGGACTAGAGACATATAGGATTAATTTACGGTCATCTACCTCTGCTCTGGGCAGTCTCCCCTTTCCCCCATTCCCACCTGATTTTCTATCATCCTACTCTTTACAAGAAACTTTTACAACCCTTGCTCAGAAACTAACTGTGTGACCCTGGAGAAGTCACTTAACCCAATTTGCCTCGAGTTTCTCATCTGTAAAATAACCTGGAGAAGAAAATGGCAAACTACTCCATTATCTTTGCCCAGAAAACCCCAAAGAGAGCCACAAAGAGTCAGACATGACTGAAAAACAAGTATTCCCTATTTGCTTCAGGTAGTCACCCTGGCCAATATTTAGTACTTCCCTGTGAATATCATCACCTTCTTATTCATCCCACATAGCAATATAAGGAATATATCAATATATATAATACAGCAATCGCCACACGGTCATACTCATAGCTTCTTCTAGTCATTGGCTGCCTAGCCTCCAGCTATAGAAAGGTTCCAAACTTGGTGAGTTAATTAGCATTAAATAGGCACCTAGTTTGTGCCAAGCACCAGTGTAAGCATATTGCCAAATTTCTGACACTTACAGCTCCACAACACCAGTCTCTTCCCCGGACCCTCCGCCCTCGTTCAGGGCCTTATCTCCTTTCATTTGGACCACCGCAATAACCTACTAATTGTCCTCTGGCTCAAGTCTCTCTCAGTGCCAATCTGTCCACACACCTGCCAAAGGGATTTTCTAAAAGCACAAGTTTAATCGGTGATTCCCCTACTCAAAAACTCCAGTGGTTCCTTGAGTGGCTCCTTCTTATCTCTGGAATCACATAGAAAATCCTTTTTTAGCATTTAAAGCACTTTACAACCTCATCCCAACTTACCTTCCCAGCTTTATTGCCTCCTTTACAAATACACTATGGTCCAACCAAGCTATCTTTCTGGCTGTGCTTCATCTATGGCACTCTATATCCTGACTGCTGTCATGGGGGATTACTCTAGGAATGTACCTCGACTTCACATCTTAGAACCCTTCATTTCTTTCCAGGATCAACTCAAGAGTAGACTTTTAAATTAGGCTGTTTATTTTTAAGCCCTCACCTTTTATCTTAGAATCAATACTGTGCATTGGTTCCAAGGCAGAAGCGGTAAGGGTTAGGCAGTGGGGGTGAAGTGACTTGCCCAGGGTGACACAGCTAGGAACTGTCTGAGGCCAGATTTAAACCCAGGTCTTTCTGTCTCTAAGTCTGATTCTCTATCCACTGAGCCACTTAGCTGCCCCCTAAAATGTTCTTAATGCACTCAGCCCCTAGTGCCTATTTCTAAAACATTTATCTATTTTGTTTATTTATATTTATGTGTATTAAATGTGTATATATAAAATATATGTTGTATATTATATGTTTATATAATACAATATATCATAGATAAGTATATTCATATATACACATGTATAGATGTTATATAAAATGTATACAAAATTATATACACATATTCATGTGTTTATACATACATTCTATATATTATTTATGCATATTATACATTTTACATGTGTATATAAATATATATATATATGTATGCCCATTTTTAATGCTAGATTGAGAGCTCCTCAAAGTCAAACACTACTTTCGTTTTTGACTCTGTATTCCCAGCAACTAGTGCTATAGCTAGCCAAGAGTGGTTGCTTACTAAAAGTATGTTGGTTGAATGACTGATGGGATGTGGGAAACTAGCCCTGAGTAAGAACCTGCCCCCTTCTGAGAGCAGCCGTGCTCTCCAGCTATCTTAGTGGCCGCTGCCCTGGCATCAAGGTGAGTGCAAGCCAGGCATCTCACAGATCAGGAGGAGGAGAGATCCTAAACTCGCCTGGGACTGCCACCTGTGTCCTCCTGACAGCCAATCCCTCTAGCATTCGGGATCAGCTACTCTCTCCCTTGCCTTCAATGCTGCCTCCCCCATCCCCCTGAAACCAAGTGTTTCTGTTTCATGTCCTCAGCCTCTCCTTGTCCAAGTTAAAATGTACCTTAGTAAATAAAAAATAACAATAAACGACTGCTTAATGCTTTACTACTCGGTCTGCTTTCTATGGCAAAACCTGCCTCAGAGTCCTAAATTACAGTTAAGGAAGGCCTGGGACAACAGACCACCGACATAAATTTTCTGAAGAAAATCTTTTCAGTGCCTTGATTTGATCCAGAGAATACTTGTGTGGCCTAGCGATCACCGGGGCCAGGCACGATGGGGCAGGACCTCTGTCATTCTTCTAGCCGGGGCAGGCTGGGCTCTCTCTGTCATCTCACCAGCACATGTTGTGAGCAGGAGGCAGATGCACGTTCCATTCTGGCACCTTCTCTATGTCTGCCTGGGTGACATTTACGGCTTTAAAAATACTGAGCTTGAACACTATTTTAGCAGACTGAACCAATTAACTGACTTTGCATAGTTAAGAGTTAGAGCCGGAGGGGGTTAACAATAAAGCTCCTCAGAATAATACTCCTGGTGGTGTTTCATTCCTGAGCCCTAACTCTTGGCCCATTTTATAGTTAAGCAAGAACCCAACACTACCTTACACATGCTATATTTCAAGGAAAAAATAGTGGAGACCAGTAGTTAAATGACTGCATAACCAAAAGCTCAAGCTAAATCCTCAAAGCTCCAAATCTGTGGTCAAAGTCAGAAATCGCCACACTCTGTGAGGCTGAAATTAAAGAGTTCAGACATCGTAGACAGAGGGAATTAGATTTTTACAAAAAAGTTTCTTCCGTTTTGATCTGAACGTATTTTACAGATAAGATTACCAAAAGATTACAATGGAAATTTAGAATCAGAGGAACAAGTGCAGTTCAAATAATAACAGTTTAAATGCCAGATCTGTTAGTTATTGCCTCATTATCACAGGCATTGTCATTGAGCCTCTGAATTTCCCAGGTGTTCATCTATAACTGAGGAGGCCCTATTAAAGATCTCAGGGCTCCTCCGACTTAAGAGGATGCTTATATGGAACCCTTCCTCACTGGTAGAGATTTGATTACTTGATGCCCCACATCTGAAGGATGGGCAGAGTTAGTTTAAGCTAGAAAGAAGAGTTCTTCTGGCTTCCAGCGTCAAAGGAGAAGATAGATCATTCCAACTTCTATTTAGATCATTGAAGGAAGAAAGACTGGGAAGAAGCCGACATAATAGAGGAGCTGGCAGTCTCAGTCATGTCCCCTTCTTCACTAGAAACTTCTGGTAAATGCCCTTTGGGTGAGATCTAGAACTCATTCTCTTGGTTGAGCTGAGCTATCTCACTCCCAAAAGGAGAGCTCATGCCCTCTGTATCTGGTTTATAGTCTCCTATGTATACTTTCTCTGATTTCTGTTTCACTATCCATTTGGATAAATGGGTTTATTTGCTACGTGTGTTCATTGTGGAACTGGCATCTGAAGGGAAGGAAACTGAGCCTTGGATCTGTAGCTTGGGGCCTTTCTTCCCCATTAAGGAATAGTGAACAGAAGTACAACTTGAACTTAAAAATTACTTCCCCTAGACTAATACTATTTAAGGAAGCAAACAGCTATAGCCTGGTTAAGCCCTCTCTGAGGAGAGCAGAGTGGCCAAGCATCTGGCCCTAAGCTCTTGCTTCTCCTCCAGTAAAGGAATCAAAGTCTTCCTTGGAGAAGGGTTGGGAGGAAGAGATTGGTAGTAATATCTCTTCTTGCTTCCCTGAAAGACATATTTAGACCCATAGCCTACACGGGTCAAACAAAACAGCCCCCCACAACATCTGTGCTATCATTTGAATAGCAGATACATGCAGAATTGAATTATTTTGCCATAGCCCCATATGGATGCCAATTTTCTACTCCTTAGGGAGAGGTTTCAGAGTGACTCCATGGACTTTTGGTAGTTTGTAAGGACAATATTCTCTGCTCAACCAGGGAAGAGAGCAGAATGATCTTTGGAAGGAGGAGGATGGGGGCAGTTTCCTTCTTTTGTAATCTCTCTGCAATAGGATAATTGGTTAGCCTGTCTGAAGTCATTGATAGAGCTATGAGAGAAACAAGGAGACCCTGGCTGAGAGAGCAATTTGTACTGGTCATTAGGTCCATGCACATCCTTCTTGAACATTAATAATGATTGCCGTTCAGTCATTTTTCAGTCATGAATGACTCTTCATGACCCCATTTGGGGTTTGTTTTTTTTTTTTTTTGGTAAAGCTATTGGAGTGTTTCACCATTTCCTTCTCCCGCTCATTTTACAAATGAGGAAACTGAGGCAAACGAGGTTAAGTGACTTGCCCAGGGTCACAGAGCTAGTAAGTGTCTGAAACCATATTTGATATAAGGAAGATGAATCTACCTAATTCCAGGCCTGGCACTCTATCCACTGTACCACCTAGCTGGTAGTTTATATAGCACCTACTCTGTGTCAAGCACTGTGCTAATAACTTTACAATTATTGTAATCATTTGATCTGATCCTCAAAACAACCTTGCAAGGTAGATGCAATTATTGCTCTCACTTTATAGACAGGGACTTGGAGGTATAAGATTAAAATTAATATCCAATAACTCCAATTATTATATTTTATAAGATTTATTAACAGTCACTTGAAGTAGAAGAAATAAAAAGACAAAAGTAAAAGCTTGAGTAAAGAGAAGTTTTCCTAGCCATGTTAGTGGGAAAAGAAAAAAGGGGCAGGGTCACACACAAACTTTATCTCCAAAACATAAGGACTTAACGTGAGAACGAAAGTGGGATGCTGGGATATAGAGTCCTGGGGAGCAGATTCTAATTACACAGAGGCAAAAAAAGATTAAGTGATTTGACCAGATTACACAGCTAGTAGGCATCTGAGGTTGGATGTGAACTCAAGTCTTTCAGACTCCAAGACTGGCACTCTGTCTACTGCTCTACTTAGCCCCATCTGACAAAAAATAAAAATAAAAATCAAACTGAGCCTGCCAGCTACAACTGTAACTTAAAGAAATAAAGAAATATTTTACTTCCTCCAAGTTACCCATCCCCATGCCTGTTTGCACTGAGTCCACGCATAAAAATATGACAATTTATTCTCAAAACTAAGGACAAATGTCCCGAAATTACACTAGTTTCAAAAGGCTAACTCCATTTCCTAAGAGTCTTTTAAGCTATTGTGATCCAAGAGCACCCATCCTTTATTAAAGTAAAGTACCAGACACCAAAGTCAATAAAACATGCTGATCTCTGCTCTCTCTCAGAACTGGACATACTGCCCAAACACAAAACAGCCTGGAAACACTGGGGAGCACAGAACATTGCTTGGCCTTTTTTTCTGGGAACTTACATAGAGCTTATTAGTAAATGGATCACATACGCTGTTGATATCCTACTTTACCAAATTAATTTGTCTATTGTCGATCCAATCTATTTCCCTTTAAACATGTCCTATTTCTCAATTAGCTAGAAAGACTAGGCAAACTCTTCAATAGAAGCTTTCTAGGGAGGAAAAATCAATATCATGATCCAAAATCAATTCATAGAAAAGTCTGAAGACTCTGTGTATGTACACATTTTAATGCCACAGCTGAGGCTCATATAGTGACATTTTCGAAAACTCTAGGGAGTGGGGCGGATAGGAGTTAGGTGGATTGAGAGCCAGGCCTAGAGACTGAGAAGTCCTGGGTTCAAATATGGCCTCAAACACTTCCTAACTTTAAGATTCTGGGCAAGTCAGTCACAAACCTCCTACAAACCAGGGCCATAAAAACAGGAGGGATACAAAATTTACTTTGTTCCTCAAGTTTTGATTTAGACATCTTCCTGTGATAGCAATTCAGTTAACTCTTTAATTATGAGACGAACTCCTTCCTTCATGCTTTAAAAATATGCTTTAAAATAAAAATACTTTTAAAATATTCAGCAACAGATTTTGAGATTCCTATCCCTCTGTTACTAAGCTGACTGGCCTGCATACACACACCAAGGCCCACTAGTGAAATTTATTCATTTCTACCATGAATCTTATTACTCTTCTTACAACCTTCCCAGCAGATTGTCTGAGTAATTATGTTCATATTTTGATAATTAAGGAATGATCTATACCTCAAACACAAGGATCTCTGAAGTAGGGGAATGGTCAACTATACTAGGAAGGATTGCCACCCCAAGGGGTAGCTGTGTCAAGAAATATTTTTTTCTGGGGGCAGCTGGGTAGCTCAGTGGATTGAGAGCCAGCCCTAGAGATAGGAGGTCCTGGGTTCAAATCTGGTCTCAGACACTTCCCAGCTGTGTGACCCTGGGCAAGTCACTTGATCCCCATTGCCCACCCTTACCACTCTTTTGCCTTGGAGCCAATACACAATATTGACTCCAAGATGGAAGGTAAGGGGAAAGAAAGAAAGAAAGAAAGAAAGAAAGGAAGGAAGGAAGGAAGGAAGGAAGGAAGGAAGGAAGGAAGGAAGGAAGGAAGGAAGGAAGGAAGGAAGGAAAATATTTTGCAGCTGTTCAATCATTGCAGTCATGCCCCAATTCTTTGTGACACCATTTTTGAGTTTTCTTGGCAATGATATTGGAGGGGTTTGCCGTTTTCTTTTCCAGCTCATTTTACAGATGAGGAATTGAGGCAAAGAGACACTGATAGGACACATTAGAGATGGAATTTGAACTATGAAGATGAGTTTCCAAATCCAGTAATCTATTCACTATGCCACNTCTTCTTCTGACATGTTTCTCCCAAATAATCTGGCCAAACATTTTAGGCTATACTTCAGAGTACTAAGAAAAATGAAGTTTTTGGTGTAAAGGAAAAGGGAGAAACTAAAAATTAATTGGAGTTCATCTATATGCACCCCTAAGTTTTCCAAATTAGTTGAGAGATAACAAACTTACTGGGCAGCTTCAGAGAAGAGAATTAACTTGACCTCTCTGTAGCCTTAAGAGTAGAAACTGTCTTTTGCCTTTTTGTGTGTGTCCCCAGTGCCTAGCAAGGGGCTGGTACACAGTAGGTGATTACTAAATGATTACTAACTGACTAATAATAAAACAAGTGGTGAGTACCCACACTTGAAAATAAAATCATACAAAGAGCGATATTTAGGTGGCTCAGTGGATAAAGAGCCAGTCCTAGAGACAGGAGGTCCTGGGTTCAAATGTGACCTCAGATACTTCCTAGCTGTGTAACCATGGGCAAGTCATTTAACTCTCAAATGCCTAACCCTTACCACTCTTCTGCCTTAGAACTGATACTTAGAATGGATTCTAAGAAGGTGAGGGTTTAGAAAAATCATACAAAGAAGGAAAGGGAATTTGATGTTATTGTCTGTATATTTAATAAAGAAAAACATAGCTAACGAATTTGTATCTAAAAAAATCCAATTATCTTGCAAAGGTTATTTGAGGAGTAGTTAACAACTATTTAACTTTCCCAACAGACAAAACTAATTCAGATTGTGTTCTAAAATTCCAACTACTTCCACATGCATCAGACCTGAAGGGTATATTCAGATAAACACCCCAAGAAACTAATTGTGGCCCCATTAGCTTCCAAATTTCATAAATGTGTGCACTTAGGCAAGGTCTGTCCTATTGTTAGTAAAAAAGGCGGCCACCTTTGAGTTGTTACAAGAACACCTGGCCCATTTCTTATCAGTTTGTCATTTCAAGTCCCTGAAATTCCCTGCCATTAAATTTACTCCTTTAGGTTAATCAATAAGTTAAGTATTTACTAAACATTTACCTGAGCAACTAGATTGTTCTGGATGACTAAAAACTAGATTGATATTATTATTCATCTTTGATTTTCAAAGAGACATCAATATGGTGATGTCTTGACTTGTGCATGAATTGGATTTCATTGAGGCAGAGCTGCTCACAGATATCAGCCTACCTCTTTCTTACAGAGTCACTGAAGTCCAGTAGCAAGACAAAAGTCAAGACAACTAACTGGTGATGGGCCCGGGATGCAATGAACGACCTTGTCTTTTGATGTCTGACCAAATTCTAAGCTCTCCATAGAGCTTGTTTCAATTGTCTTCATGGCTATTGGAACAAACTGTTCTTATGTGCCTGACCCACCAGGGGAAGTCCTCACATGCTTGGGGTAGACATCTCCCTAACTCACCAGCAGTTATCCTCAACCTGGTATAGCCCACCTACCAACATGGTTTTACCAGGGTATGGCCACTGTGCATGCTGCACCTTCTTGGAGCTACAGGTGAGAGCTGGGTGATGATGAGTGGACACCAGAGGTGTGGATGAGCAGCCCTGAAAAGGGCTCAACAAGTCCTCCTTGGAACTCCTGGAACACTCCAGCTACATTGCTATGCCCCATGTAAAGAGGCATCCAGTAATCTAGATTAACCTAAAAACTCACCCAGTCATATATTGTGTCTCATGTGTATACAGAGCATTATGCTAGTAACTGAACAAGATCCAATGCTTAAACAACACACAATATCTCCCCTCAAGGCACTTATAATCTAGGTATTTAATATGAAAAAACGCACATGAGAAAAGCAACATAGAATCATTAAATAAATGTGGGAGGAATTTTCCTTATGCCCATATGATGTAAGGGGGGGGGGGGGGAAAGTGCCTGCCTTTCTAGAGCTATTAAATGCATGACTAAGCAGTCACCAGACCCATTTGATTTGCTCAGTTTAGAGCTTAAGCCCTGCACACCTTGGTGATGGCTAGAAAAATGCTTCTTGGAGCTGGCTGAGGAGATTTAGGGCATCTGAGTCTCTTAAATGGATTTGCAGAGCAAGCCCTCCAGACTGATGGAGGAACAGGTTTTTCACTAGACCCAACTTCATAAATAAACTTTATCTGATCCTGGTGAGGAGCTTAATAGGGTGTAGTTAGAAAGCAGGGATGGGCAAACTGGTTTTTTATAGTCAAAAATTGCTTGATTCAGAGGCCTATTTCTCAAGTGAATGATCCCTTTCACCATGGAGAAGATACTGATCTCTGACTTGTTCTTCATGTCACCAGAAGAAAGGAAATGGGTTAGACAAAGGAAGAATGTCTTTACAATGATAACCATGGCAGGCAGCTAGGTGGCACAGTGGATTGAACACTGGACCTGATGTCAAGAAGACCTAGGTTCAAATCTGGACTCAGACACTTACTAGCTGTGTTGATCCTGGGCAAGTCATTTTATATCTGCCTGCCTTTGTTTCCTCATTTGTAAAATGCTTAATGATATACAGGTAATAACTAGGGTCCTTACAAGGATAAAATGAGATAACATTGGTGAAGTGCATTGCAAACTGTAGAACTCTGTAAATGACCATTATTATCATCATTCTCACAGCAAGAGAGGTATTACCAGAAGAGATTGTGAAGTCTTCTTTCTCTTTTTTAAAAAAGAATCTTATTTCTATTAAGATCTTTTGTTTTTATAAATAAGTCACAATATGGGGGGGGAGCTAAATTTGATGAAGGGATGTCCCCAGTTGATACTGGGGAATGGCTGAACAAATTGTGGTATATGATAGTGATAGAATGCTATTGTGTTCTAAGGAATGATGAACAGGGTGATTTCAGAAAGAGCTGAAAAGACCTTCATGAACTGATACAGAGTGAAATAAGTAGAACCAGGAGAACACTGTATACACAGTAACTGCAATATTGTGAAATGATCAACTGTAAAAGACTTAGCTACTCTCAGCAACACAATGATCCAGGACAATTCTGTGAGACTTATGACAAAGAATGCTATCCACCTCCACAGAAAGAACAGCTGGAGTTGGAATGCAGATCAAAGCATACAATTTTTCACTATTTATTTAGGTTTTTATTTGGGGGTTTGGGTTTTATATGATTATTCTCTTACAACAATGAACAATATGCACATATGTTTTAAATGGTAATACATGTGTAACCCAGATCAAATTGTTTATGAGTTCTGGAAAGCAGGAGGGAGGCAATTTGGATCACATAACTTCAGAAAACTTATGTGGAAATTTGTTATTACATGTAATATCTTTGTAAAAGTTTTTTAAAAAGCTAAATTTGAAACAGAAAACAATAAGTGAAATAAACATAAAATATCTCAAATTTAAAGTGATATTAATGATTGAGTATTATCAATATTGTTTTTATTATAAACTTTATTATTGTTGTTCCAGTCATGTCCAACTCTTTATTATCCCATTTGGGGTTTTCTTAGCAAAGATACTGGAGTAGCTTGCCATTTCCTTCTCCAGCTCATTTTACAGATGAAGAACTGAGGCAAATAGAGTTAAGTGTCTTACTCAGGGTCACATATCTATTAGGATCTAAAGCCAGATTTGAACTCAGGAAGATAAGTCTTCCTAATACCATAACTAGCACTAAGTCATTTATCTGCTCATTAAAAACTAAAATAAAATTTTGTTGCCCAAGCAAGATATAATGGGTGAAAACCATTAAGCTAAGTAAAAATGTAAAGGATTAGGGGATGAGTGGCTCAGTAGATTGAGAGTCAGGCCTAGAGATGGGAGTAGCTGGGTCCACACCTGACCTCAGACATTCCCAGCTGTGTGACCTTGGACAAGTCACTTAACCCCCCCCTCTTCTGCCTTGGAGCCAATACACAACATTGATTCTAAGGAACATAAGGGTTAAAAAAAAGTTAATAATTGGGAAAGTATGATATTTTGGAACAAAGAAACCTGATTTCTATTTCTGGCACCTCTTCTTTCCAGTTATATAACCTTAGGCAAACATATAACCTCACTAGACCTGTTTCTCAATTATAAAAAAAAAAAAAGACACTGGACTAGATAAGAGGTGAGTTCCCTTCCTTTCTAGCTCAAAACTTCTAAATTTAGCTATCAACAAGTCATTCAAATAAATACAAAATAAGGAATAAAATTAAAAAATAAAAATAAGGAAAAAATCCCTAAATCTTAACACTGGAGTACCAAATAATCAACAACAAATAAGTAAAGAAAATTATTTTCCCCCTTTGTCTTCTTGTCAGTCACTCAATAAACACTTATTAAGTTCCTTCCAACAATGTGCTCAATGCTGTAAATGCTGGAGATATGAAGATATGTAAATGGCATGCCAACAACTATATATAAACTATTTATGAGATAAGTTGGCAATAGCAGAGGAAAGCCACTAGAATAAAGATGGATTAGGGAAGGGGGTCTGTGGCTGAGATTATCCTTGAGGCTTAAATGAAGTCAGGGAAGCCAGTAGATGAAGTAAAAGAGTGAGAGCTTCCTATCCAGGAAAGACAGCCAGTAAAAATGCCCAGGATCAGAAGGTATAGTATTTTGTTCAAAGTGCAAAGAGGCGAGTTATCACTGCATCATGTATGTTGGGGGTAAAGGAGTATAAAGTATAAGAAGACTAGAAGGGAGCTAAATTAATTTAAAATCAGAGAGGATTTTCATCTTCTAGCATCTACATGTCCACCATCTTTGGCTCTATTTTCTTTCAGTTTATTAATATATAATATACATATATCATATATGTATTTGCATATATTTCTTTTATTAAGAGAGAAAGAGGAGGGAGGGATAGTTGGGGTTCTGTTTATTTCCCTCTATATCATCTCAACAGACCTTTTCACATTTCTTTACATACATCATAGGTACTATTTCTAATGTCACCACAATAAACCATTTCATTAGTTTGCCATAGTTTATTCAGTCATTCTTCAATTGTTGGATACAAAGTTAATATTCTACTTTTTCAGATTAAAAATACAACTATGAATATTTTTAAACTATGTCCCTTTCTCTTTTGTATAAGCTTTTAGAATTGAGCCCTAAAAAAGCTGAATTAAAAGGTCCCATGTATACCTGACAGTCAAACAGACTTAAGTTGGCAAGTGTTATAAGGAAGAGGTAAATTTAGTAGAAAAATGAAGGTTTGCAGAGGACAGACACATGAGACCTTCAGGGAAAGATTCTGGAATGCTGGAAGGAAGGGTTAAGCTCAAACTCAGGGTCTGTTGGGGGCTGTCTCTCTCTGGATGTGAACCTGGAGGGAGTGGCTGCCAAATCCTGAGGGGTTTGATCCTGTCCCTGTTACTGTCCTGGTTGCTGTGTGTCCTTGAAGAAAGATCCTGTAATCCTGGTGCTAGCCTGTATCAACATCCAGCTGTCTGCACTGTCAGTAAGCAGAGATCTAGGTCCAGTGGAACCTAGGAGGACCTACCCTGGGTCCCTGCCTAATCTGTCACAGACCAGCTTCTCTAGTAATGACCAAGAGAGGGTTTTAGTGCAGGATCTCTAGAATAGAGACTGGGTTTACAATTTAGTGAGGACAGGGAGATAAAAGTAGACAATCAAATCTCTGAAGCCCCTTCGTGAGAAGGTTTTAGATTCTGGATATTTAGCTAGTGAATTAGTGTCAGGGATTTCTTTTACCCTCTTTACCTCTCTCTTTGGAAATAAAATACATCTTCCATTTACTGTGACGGAGGAAATCTGTGTTCTGGTCCCAGATCAGGCTCTGGCCTGGCCAGGGCTAACTGTTAGGCCCTTCAACCCACAGTTTGGAAACCTTAATACTGGCCCAAAGTAATCCATTGATATCTCATTTTATTCCATCTCCGAAACTCCCTAATACACAATTTAAGATTGTTTTGGTTTGAGTTTTTCTGATTATTAGGGAATTCACTGGATCATATGATAAGAGATTTAAGGCTGGAAAGGTCTTTAAAAGTTATCTAATCCAACTCCTTCATTTTTCAGATGAGGAAACTGCAGCCTAGAGAAGTTAAAGCTCAAGATCTTATAGCTAGTAAAGGGCAGAGTTAAAAATAAAACTGAGATCTGATTTCAAAGCCAATGCTCCATCTTCTCACTTTGTTAAGAACAGTTTGCATTTCCTCCTTTGCAAATGCTGTGTTCTTTTCTTTGACTTTTGCTCTGCTGGGGAATGTGTCTGCTCTTACAGACATGTATTAGTTCCTAAGAGATTCTGGATTTTAGCATGGAATCTAAAATTTATTCCAAATATGTTTGAACAACCTATTTCTTTTCTTTTCATTTTATAGGAGAGAGCAGCTAGGTGGCTCAATGGATTGAAAGACAAGCCTAGAGATGGGAGGTCCTGGATTTAAATTTGACCTTGGACACTTTCTGACCATGGGCAGACCCTGGCACTTAACTCCCATTGCCTAGCCTTTGCCGTTCTTTTGCCTTGGAACCAATAGACAGTACTGATTCTACGATGGAAGGTAAGGGTTTAAAAAAAAAATCTTAGAGGAGTGATAGACATGGAACTACCCCACCTATTCCATTCCCTTGTCAGGACTGACAAGAAGTTGATTTTGGTTGTACAAAAGTCCTTTTATCTTTACATAATCATATTTCCTTGCATAACTGTGATCTTAGAATCCATATCTAGTATAACTTATGAAGAAAAGAATATGATATAAAAATCTTTATATATCTCTCATAATTTTCTTCTCTTCATTATCATTATTTCAGTTTGATCAGTAAACATACAAGCTTTTTGTATAGTTGTTTACTTTCTACTACTGCTTACAGTTTTATACAATGAGCTGTTCCTAATCTTCTACCATGCTCTTTTTTTTTTTTAATTTTAAACCCTTAACTTCTGTGTATTGACTTATAGGTGGAAGAGTGGTAAGGGTAGGCAATGGGGGTCAAGTGACTTGCCCAGGGTCATACAGCTGGGAAGTGTTTTGAGGCCGGATTTGAACCTAAGACCTCCTGTCTCTAGGCCTGACTCTCAATCCACTGAGCTACCCAGCTGCCCCCTACCATGCTCTTTCATAAAAATTTGGAGTGTATAGGCTGTTCAGGGAAGATTAGTACCTCTGGTATGAGGGCCTGCTGAGCCCTTTTCAGGGCTGCTTTCTTCCTGCCACCCAACTCTTACCTGTAGCTCTAAGAAGCAGTCATATTCACAGTGGCTACACCCTGGTAAACCATCTTGGCAGGCGGTCTAAACCAAGTTAAGGAAAACCAACAGACCTCAAACCTATCAGTGAGTTAGGAGGGTGTCTACCTTGGGCATATAAAGATATCCCCCAGCAGAAGGGACAGATGAGAACAATTTGTTCCAATGGCCATGAAGAGAGGAGACACTATAAAACACTTAGAACTTGGTTAGACATCAAAGAAGCCAAAGTTACCCATTGTATCCCAAGCCATTACCAGTTATCTTGACTTTTGTCTTGCCTCTGGAAGAGAGAGTGAGTCTGACCACTTTGTGCAACTCTGCCTCATTTAAATCCAATTTATGTGTGAGTTTAAAGATACCTCCCAGTGATGCCATTTTCAACCTCCTCACGTCTAAATGATAACAACTGAGAATTTACAAATAAAATTTTATTTTAACCAGCATTGCCTTCATGGCTGCCATATCTCTCTACTTTAAAAGAGAGAGAAACCATAGGATTATGGTATTATAGTAGGAGATACGAAAAAAGAAAATATTTGAATAAGCTCAATGTTGGTTTGATAAAACATTAAAATCCAAAAAAAAATGGAAGTATTTTTTTCCTGAGCAAGATGAAAAGCATTCATCTGAATCTGACATCCAGTGTCATATGGAACTTAGAAATATTAAAACTTTTCAAAAAACAAGTTTATAAAATAAAAGTTTATTTTATAACTTGTATTCATAGAGTCCTATAAATTCTGTGTATAGCAGCAAGGCAAAAGGCAAGCAAGCAAAGGAATAAGCATTTGATAACAACAAAGTAAAGTATTTCTCATTTGGGAAGATACTGTTTACTTAGAAAATTCAAAAATGCAACAAAAGTTAACATATGATATTAAATAGCTTCTGTAAAATAATTTAATATAAGGAAAATCCATAAAACATTCAGTAAAACTTATGGAAAGAAATGTAATCTAAAAGAATGGCATCAAAGTATTAAACATGGGAATTAGGCAACCAAGACTAAATAAGATGCATACAAAGCCAAAAATATTCAGTATTAATGCTTATATCAAGCCAATAAAAATCATACTAGACTCCAAATTAACCTATAGATTGGTATTGATCAAAATACAAATTAAGTGCTTTATGCAATGAGACAATAATAAGAAAATTCATTATAGGATAAGAAAGGACTTAAGGAGAAATTATGAAAAGAGAGAGCGAGAAATATTGCACCACTAGATCTCAAATTATATAACAATAATCTGACAATCTTTTTATCTCATACTGACTAAAATTTTTAAAATAGATTAAACAAAAAAATTAAATAATAATGATCTAGAACTAAATGTATAAATTGTTCAGTAGAACAAAACTCAAAAAATATAAAGGAATAAAATAATTTTAAAAACTGGATGAATGGCAGAGTAATTTGGAGACAAAAAGGAGTAGAGCCTATAATTTCATATCACAAAAAATTAATAATGGATTGTCAATCTCAATATAAAAATAAAACATTTAAAAACTAGATGATAATATGCTAGCGGATTTCCCTCCTCTCCTTCCTCCCCCCTCCCAAAGCCTACAAGCAGTTCCACTGGGTTATACATATATCATTGTTCAAAACGTATTTCCATGTTGTTCATATTTGAAATAGAGTGATCTTTTAACATCAAAACCCCAGTCATATCCCTATTGAACCATGTGACCGATCTTATGTTTTTCTTCTGCCTTTCCACTCCCACAGTTCTTTCTCTGGATGTGGATAGCGTTCTTTCTTATAAGTTCCTCTGGATAGTCCTGGGTCGTTGCATTGCTGCTAGTAGAAAAGTCTATTACATTCTATTGTGCCATAATATATCACTCTCTCAGTGTTCATGGAGAACATTTTTAAACTTCCATGTTTTAGAAGAAATTGTGTGTGTGTGTGTATGTGTGTGTGTGTGTGGGGGGGGGTTATAATATAAACTAGATGATTCAACTATTTAAAAAATGCTTTTCCACCACCAAAAATAAATAAAAGTGAAAGAAAGAAACAAATGGCAGCAAGAGACAGGAGAATCATAATAAATATTCTTTATAAAAGTCTAATATCCAAAATCTACAAGGAATCTAATTCAATAAACAATAAATGCAGGGCATGCACTTATAAGAATAAAGGCAATGACTCAAATAATTCATTAGTGGTGGTTGTTGCTTAGTTGTTTCAAATTTTCTGACATCATTTGCAGTTTTCTTGGCAAAACTAAGGGAGGGATTTGCCATTTCCTTCTCCAGGCCATTTTACAGATGAGAAAACTGAGACAAACAGGGTTACATGACATGCCCAGGGGCACATAGCTAATAAGTATCTGAGGCCAGATCTGAACTCAAGAAGAGTCTTTCTGACCCCAAGGCCATTTTGTATACCTAGCTGCCAAGTTCATTAGTGGGAGGCCACTAACAGACAGTTCTCAAAAGAAGAAATACAAATCATCAATAACTCCATGAAAAAAGTGTTCGAACCAATGAATCAACAAGCATTTATTGAGTATCTACTGTATTAGATTACTGTAGTGAAGATTATAAACACAAAGAATAAAACATCTGCTATCAAGAAACATCCATTGTAATGGGTGAGACAACATATTATACATCTATGTGTATACAACATAAATATAAGGAAAATAAATGCAGATGAATATAAAGTAAGGAGGGAGGGCATTAGCAGTTGGGGTGGAGAAATCAGGAAAACCTTCACATAGAAGGTGATTCTTAAGCTGAAAACAAAAGATTCTTTCTATGAAGCTGAGGTTGCCAAGATGGCTGTATCTTGGAATGCAAGAACAGGAGTAATGTCCAATAAAAGGCTGGAAAGGTGGACTTTACAAACAAAAGAATGGGGCTTCTATTTCATCATAGAGGCAATGTGGAACTATTGGAGCTGAGTAAGGTAGGGAGTGTCAAAGAAGCCCAAATTAGAATAACCCATAAAAGTGATGCTAGTCCTGTCATATTGGCAAAGGTAACAAAAGATAATCAAATTAAATGCCAGCAAAATAAAAGTTCCTTGAATGTTTTGTTTTTGACTCTGTAGCCCCATAGTAGCTGCAAATAAGAAAGTCCTTTACTAAATGTTGAATTGAAAGGGATGCTGATGGTAAAAAAAAAAAAAAAGAAAGAAAGAAAGGAAGAAAAAAAAAGAAATGGGATAGGTGGTAGAAGGGCAACTAAGTGGTACAGTGGCTAGATCAGTGGTTCCCAAACTTTTTTGGCCTACCTCCCCCTTTCCAGAAAAAATATTACTTAGCCCCCTGTAAATTATTTTTTTTTAATTTTAATAGCAATTAATAGGAAAGATAAATGCACCTGTGGCCATCACCGTCCCCCCTGGATCGCTGCAGCACCCACCAGGGGGCAGTGGCGCCCACTTTGGGAATCACTGAGCTAGAGGGACAGGCATGAAGTCAGGATAACTCTTCCTAAGTTCCAATCTGGCCTCAGATACTTATTAGCTGTGTGACCCTGTGCAAGTCACTTAACCCTCTTTGCCTCAGTTTCCTCACCTGTAAAATGAGAGAAGGAAATGGCAAAAAACACTCCAATATATTTACCAAGAAAACCCAATTGGGGTCATAAAGAGCTGAATATGACTGAAAAATGAATAAACAAATTGCTGGAAGAGCTATTAAATCAGCTTTCTTGAAAAGCAACAGGGCATTCTGCAATAGAACTTACAAAAATGATTATGCCTAGTGATCCCACTACTGAGATCATATCCTCAGTAGTTGTGTATAGAACTGAAAAGAACACCTTTCTATACAAAAACATTATTAATAAAAAAAATTAGGAAACAAGTGATGTCCAACAATAAGGAAATGATTGACTAAATGATCATATAAATATAATAAAATATAATTGCACCATGAAAAATTACAAATATGATATATGAATTGATGCAGATAAAAAAACAACTAAAAGAACAATACACACTCATTACAATTATGTTAAGACAACCAAGAAGGCAACAAAACCTTACTAGACACACAGAACAGAGCTCAAACAGATGATAGGAACCAGTAGGATTACTTTGTTACTAAATTTTTTAGTTAATATATGTATTTTCGGGGTGCTATGGGGAGGGGTGTAGTGCTTTGTGGATCCATCTAATCATTGCTCTCACCCTCTTGAAATAATTTTGCAAAACTCTAGATATACTATATTATTTAGTGTGTGATTTAGACAGAGTGTACCTCTTCCCAACGGAATATAAATTCTTTGAGGACAAAAATAATCCTTTTGTCTTTGTATTCCCATACCTAGTCCCAACGCCTTACATTGAGCGGGCACTTTACAAATGCTAATTGAATGGTTTCAGGTACAATCATTAATATTCAATTTTTTATTTTGGTTTTTGGTTTTCCGCTTATATATTTTAACATTTATATTTGTCAATGGAAATTAAAACAAAATGTAATTTAAGAAAAAATAATTTCTATGACAGGTTTGGTATATAATTTTAATACCTTAGATGATTATATAGTTTTTAATTAAATGTTTTTTTCTTGCTGGCATGTTGTTAGCTACATGTATGATTTATTTTATGTTGATTGATCAGAAATGCAACCCTCAATTATAAAACTCTTTTGAAGGGAAAATACAACCTTGTTCTTACAATGATACACCTTTTTGCCTATTGGATTTATAACATGGTTTCCAAGAATGCCCTGAGGCTTGGAGAAGGCTTGTGTGCACATGCTGACTCTGGAAGACCTGCCACCACTCACTTCACAGACCCACTCACATGACTACATGGCCCAGTGGGAAGTGAAATGTTCTGTCTTTCACAGTAGTGTCTTTCTTTGATTGTAAAGGACAATGGGAGATTAACTGCAGAATGGTTTTATGTCTGGGATAATCTCTTTATCTGACTCAACTGTGCTACCAAACAGACTCCTCACAGTTCTCCAGAGAAAGGTCTAACTTTTTTTTTTCAGAAAGGAAATTAGTATTTCACCTCTACAAATAAAACTCCATCCTAATGAGTGCCTTTATAATATTTTCCTGTAAAACAAAAATTTATGTCTCCACAGGTGGTCAATAACAAGGTATCTTTGCTATTAAGAATTCCTAAATAAGGGGGCAGCTGGGTGGATCAGTGGCTTGAGAGCCAGGTCTAGAGATGGGATGTCCTAGGTTCAAATCTAACCTCAGACACTTCCTAGCTGTGTGACCCTGGGCAAGTCACTTGACCCCCATTGCCTAGCCCTTACCAGTATTGGTAATAATAGCCCAATACACAGTATTGACTCCAAGACGGAAGGTAAGGGTTTAAAAAAAATTTTTTTAATTAAAAAAATTTAAGAATTCCTAAATAAGATTCCTACACCAAACCCTGTCCAGGTAGGAATTAGAAACAGAGGCTTGGCTCTTCTGGCAATCATCCATAGTGGCATGGCTCAATTCTAAAATATTCTGATAATTTTACAAACAAAATGTGTTGGTACTTTTCCAGTTTTGTCCTGTGGCTATGTTCTACTACTGTTGGGAAGAAGATATGGGGGCAGGAGGACTGAAAGGGGTCCTAAAGGTACATGTCTTAGTACTGATGGTTGCCAATGAAGAAGAGAGATTAACAAAAGAAGAGTTTTAGGGAATAAAGGTAAAATTCAGGATCAGGTTCTGAACTACAGTCTTTAAGCTTGGGAATGGTGATCTCTACATTGTGGACAACAAGAATGAAGTGAGGAGAAATGGTCAAAGGGGGACAAGTCTGATCGAGGCCTGAGAGGATGTACAGAAGCATGACTGACAAAATCAAGAAAGAAGACAATATGGTTGACAAGTCTTCAGTTATATCTGCTAAAAAACAAACTAAAAATCAAGTAATTTGCCCTATAAATAGTAATTCTCTCTTATGATCCCAGATACGAGTCTCCATTAAAATGAAACTTAAATATAACAAAACAATCCCGATGTCCCTTCAAATTCCTTTAAGTAGAATTCTAAGCATACATATTGGCTAAAATTCTCAAGGGTCCTAATTTCGTAAGCAGGGAAAAAATTCTCTTCATAGAGCTTGTAAGAGCATGTATCTTGGTAAGTTTTCTATTCAACAAATATTTCATTCATTATCTAAAAAAAGAATGTTTTATACCAAGTACAGTTATCACATCTGATAGAAATAAAATACTGTCACATTAAAGAGGCCAGATTACTTGAACCAAGAAAAGTAAAATTTCAGCAATTAACATCATTAAGTTTCTTTTATTTTGTAATCTATGAATATGATGACCATATTTTTAAAAAATCATAGAAAGTATTTTAGTTGAAGATTTTAAAGCAAATTCATTTAGTTAAACAACTGTTTCAAGGGAAAAGATTTTAAATGTAAAGGGAAATGTTTTCTTCGGGCAGGAAAAAAGCAACTTTTCAAATGACCTTTATAACCCCTTATAGTAACTTAGCTGTTACTAGAGACAACACTGAACCTTCTGAAAAGGTGTCCTCAGGAAAAAAAAAAAAGTCTTAAAAAGGTAAGGAATAACCTGATCTGGGCAAGGGGAAGGAAGGAGAGTCCCTGACAATGGTTGGCCAGACACAAGAGATTAGTGATGTTTCCATAACAAACTCTCACAAGTGAAACAAACAGAAGAGTCACTCCACACTTGCATGATGATGTTAGGAATGCTCTGCTTGGGTCCAGAACTGTCCAGTCAACACCTGTTGGTGTTTTCCTCCCAAACACATGATGCTACTTGGTGTGAATGGTCTGAAACTGGATACATCAAGACCAAGCAGGGATTGCTACAAGACTGGTGTGTGTGTGTGTGTGTGTGTGTGTGTGTGTGTGTGTGTGTGTGTGTGTGTGTACCTGAGGGAGGGGAGGAGACAGAGAGAGAGGCAGAGGGAGGAGGGAAGGAAGAAGGGAAGGAGGGAATAAGAACTGAAAATTGGAACTTCTTTCACACAACCACTTCTAGAAAAAAGTGTTTGTCAGAAACTTCTTTACAAAAACTAACATCAACATCCAAAACAGCCTGATAAGCACTTAGGAAAAATAGAAGGCCTGAGTTCAAATCCTGATTCTGACACACCTAACTATGTGAACTAGTAAATCACTATAATTATCGGAACCTCAATTTCCTTATACACCAACTGAGGGAGCTGGATTTTAGGATCTCTGTTCAGCTCCATACTCAGCAATCCAGTCAAAGTTTTCTACCTTTAAACTACAGCCCATAGGCACATGCTCTGCCTAGCATCCACACAAAATAGTGTCCCCTCTCCCAATGAACCCCAGTGAGATTTGACTTTGAGGAACTATAATTTGCAAAATCATTAATGTGAGGGTTAATACAAGGATTTACTCCATCTCTCAATACAGGCCTTTGACTTCTAAAAAGCAGATTGCTCATATACAGTCTGATTTGGTTCCAAAACAGCCTGAAGCTCAATTGAGAGGAGACGATTCCCTTTCCCCTTTGTACTAATTTGGTTAAATGAATCAGCCTTGTTTAAGCAATTTAAGCACTGCCATTGATAAATACATTAAAAGGGACAATTTACTAGCACAAGTTGTTAATGCAATACGGTTATGGGACAAGGTCACCCTGCTTTGAAATGTCAATACATTCATGTGGAAAGTAATCACTGGAACTGGGCTTTTAAAATATGTTTTTGCTTATGAAACCAAAGGAGCTGGCTTTGGCCAATTGACTGGGCTTTTAACTATGAGATAAGATAGCAAAGAGAGGCAGGGTGCTCTGTCACTGGAGGGAATCAAATCTTTTTTCATGAAACAAAAATGTATCTGGGAATATTGAACAGCCAACAAAGGAAATCTACTTCTTACAGCAAATAATGGCTCCAAGACACTGGATCCAATTTAAAAACTGTACTTTCATGGCTATGATGTGTCTCTGTGTTAAGTGGTCAGTCCAATGAATCATGACTCATTTTCCAAGAGCTGAACTGATAGATAAATTAGTGAAAACAACACAAACTTCCTACTTGCCTTTATTTTCCACTTTAAAAAATACTCTCGTCCAAAAATCCTCCTCTTCATCATTATCCTTTGAACAGAAACTTCCAATGCCATCTTTGTTCCCCAGATAACTGTTATTCACCATTAGGAATAGCAACTGGACTTTTGGTTGCACTGGTATAGGAAACTCAAGGATGAGGAAATCCCATCTACCTGTGTAGGTCTGGCATCTTCTTTACAACTTAAGAACTTGAAGAGGGTATCCCAGAGCATTTTGAGGTTACTATCAGCCAGTATGTGCCAGAGGCAGGACTTGGGCTCAGGGCTTCTTAACTCAAAGCTGGCTTCTTTATCCACTCACTCCACCATATTGCCTCCATAGATTGCTAGCCTTTTCAGACCATTCTTATTAATAAGACACATGGGTTTCTTTACACTATTCCTGTGAGAGGGGCAATGATAGTCTGATGGAAAGGAACAGTTTGTGGCTAATGAAAAGAACTTACAGTAAATTAGTATCTAAATACAAATTCAAACATACTTTTTGACCAATGCTTTTCTTAGGCTAGTATGAATGAATTTGCACTACCTGAATGTATATGAATTATACAGTAAAGGACAACTACTGAAAACCATCTAAGTTGAAGTGGGAGAGGGGAGAATCTATAGAGGTTTTCTGATAAAGGATTAATTTCAAAGACATATAAGGAATTGGCTCAAATTTTTAATAATGAGTTATTCTGCAAATGATAAATGGTCAAAGGTTATGAGCAGAAAATTTTCAAAGGAAGAAATTCAAGCTATCAAAAGTTATTTAAAAATGATCTGAGTCATTAATAATTAGAGGGATTCAATTAAAACAATTCTGAATTTCTATCTCACAACAATTATATTGTCGACATTTTTTTTTAAAAGGGGCAATGACAAATGCTGGAGAGGTGCATTATTCATGGAACTGTGAATTGTTCCAGCCATTCTGGAAAGTAATTGTTAATCATTTCTCTCAAATTATTAAACTATGGGCCTTTAGCTCAGTAATGTCACTGCTAGTTCTATATCCCTAGAGGTCAAAGGAAGAGGAAAAGGACCCATATGTACAACAGTACTTATAACAAGTACTTTTTTGTGGTAGAATAAAATAGGATTGGGGAAACCACCTCCTGCTGCCACAGGGACTCTCTTCCTTAGCCACTTACACCATAGGGCCCAACACTGGGAAGATCAGAATTCCCTAATCCCTTCTTTTATCCACTGAACTTTGTAAGAGGGAGCTGATCTGGCTGTCAGAAGAATTTAAAAAACTAAATATTGCTATATTTAGTCTCTGTCAGAAATGATACCATCAATGATGGATGGAACCAGAAAAGAAAGTGTGCTAGTCACAGTGCCTATATAAAGCAGGCACTTAATAAATGTTTATGGATTGAGAGGCAATGGATTGAACAGGCCAAGAGGCAAGTTGTTACCTCCTAGAAGTTAAAGGAACAAAAAGGTATGTGGGAGGAGTTCATTCTGGGCATGGGAACCAACATGTAATAAATTCACAAAGAAAAAATGAGATCAGGTTGAGGGGGTAGGAGAGATGAATAGTGCAGCTGGACCAAAATGTAGTGCTCTCATAAAGAGAAATAGCACAAAAAAAGCTAGGAAGATAGGTTGGAGTCAAATTATAAAAAGGCTTGAATGCCAAGGAAAGAAGATTATACTTTATTCAGTAAGCAATGTTTTTCCTTAAATAAAGTCAAAATCTTGCCTCTAAAATTTCCATTTGTTTTACCTAGTTCTGGCCTCAGAGGCCAAACAAAACAATCCTTATCCTTTTTTCATATGATATCCTTTCCAATACCTGAAGATAGCCATCATGTTCTCCTCCCCACTTCCAAGTCTTCCATTCCTCAGGTCAAACATATCTGGCTCTTTTGATCATGTCTCTTATTGGATACTATAGGAAGGAATGAGGAAATAAGGGATGTCTAAAAATACAATGAAAGGAAAGAGAGAGAAAAGAAAGGAGGGATGGAGAGAGGAAAGAAGGAAGGAAGGAAGGAAGGAAGGAAGGAAGGAAACAAGTATTTATTAAGTACCTACTATGTGTCAGGTGCTGTGCTAAGTGCTTTACAAATTTTGTAAATTTACAAAATATTTGATTTTCACAACCACCCTGAGAGGTAAGCCCTATTATCGTCTCCATTTTATAGTTGAGGAAACTGAGGCAAACAGAGATTAAATGACTTTTCTAGAATTACAGAACTAGTAAGGCTAGATTTGAATGCAAAATTTACTGCATCCAGGTCCTGTGTTCTATCCACTGTAATCCCCTTGTTTCCATCTTTATACGTGTTTTTTTAATCTAATTAGGGAATCTGTGCACTCATATCAGCCTTTCTAGGAACTGCCTCATCAGAAACATTTGGGCTTGCAGAAACAAAATTTTTATTCTTCAGAGTGAATTTATTCTTGAGTGAATGTCCTCTTATGGAATTTCAGGCCAAGGAATCCTGTTTCACTGAACTCTTTGAAATCTGTTCTCTCTAGACCTTAGACGACTAGATAAAGCCCAGAATTCTCATCATTATCAGTCAGTCATCAACTCTTATATTGTATTATTCTTTCCAAGGTGTCTGCCATGTCTTTTTCAACCACCAGACCCTACTCATTAGCCTGAATCATGTACAGGATAGCAATTTCCCCACTTCTTCCTCTATCTTTTAAAGAAGAAAATTATCAACATGAAAAGGCAAGAAAGCATGAACTGCTCTATTTTTAGCAGAAAGAAGTTCAGTAGATATTAAGATATTTGAAACCCTTATCACTACTCTCTCTTCCTTTCCTTTCCCTTCCCTTCTCTTTCTCAATAGCTAGATAGATGTATATATAGATGGTGTATATAGATACATCAGATATGTAGATACACCAGACACAGATACATACATAACCCCCTTAAGCTCCTCCAACACACACACCAGATCTATAGTTTTTTGTTGTTGTTGTCTTCAAATCATCATTCCTTTCCTTTTTTCTGTTCAGGTTTATTTCTACCATAATTTTATTGCTATTTCATCCTCCATCAATCCACGCTCAAACATTCTTCACCATGCTCTTCCTCCACTTGCCCTATGAATAT
Organism: Gracilinanus agilis; assembly: GCF_016433145.1. Taxonomy (NCBI): domain Eukaryota; kingdom Metazoa; phylum Chordata; class Mammalia; order Didelphimorphia; family Didelphidae; genus Gracilinanus; species Gracilinanus agilis. The sequence continues at coordinate 337,092,405 of NC_058130.1, read as the reverse complement.
GCTTACATGAATGATTTGTTGTTATTCGTCTTTCATTTTCAAAGAGGACCAGTGACATTATGGATGCTGTCTTGACTTGAGCATGAATTGGATTTAAGTGAGGCAGAATTGCATAGTCATCAAGCTCATTCTCTCTTCCAGAGTTACTGAAGTCCAGTAGCAAGACAAAAGTCAAGACTTGGGCATCTTTGATGTCTGATCAAACTCTAGGTGCTCTACAGCACCTACTTCAGCTACCTTCATGGACAATGGAACAAATTGTTCTCATCTACCCATTCTGCTGGGGGAAATCTTCAGATGCTTGGGATAGAAATCCCCCCAACTCACCAACAGGTCTGAGGTCTTTCAGTTGCCCTGTGTGATTTTGCATAGTGCTAAGATTTTGAGGAATTTATATATTGCATTGGGCAGCTAGGTGGCAGACCTGAAGTCAGAAAGACTCAACTTCATGAGTCCAAATGTAGCCTCAGACACAATATCTGTGTGACCCTGGGTGTCACTTAACCCTACTTGCCTCAGTTTCCTCATCTGTAAAATTGAGCTGTAGAAGGAAATAGTAAAACAGTCCAATATCTCTGCCAAGAGAACCTCAAATGAGGTCACAAAGAATCAGACATGACTAAGAAACAGCTTAACAAAAAAAAAAGAAGTTTCATTATAGCAAAATTGACTGTACTTGTATTAAGATCTCTCCTTGAGGAAAAATTTAGATTCCAGTGAGCACCAGAAAACAGAAGGTAGCCAAGTTGTCCAGTGAGTGAAGCAATGGACTTGGGATCAAAAGATCCCAAGATTTAATCCTGAGCTATAAGACCCTGGGTAAGTTGTTCTCAGCCTCAGTTTCCTCATTTGTAAAATGGGCCTAACAAAAGCATCTACCTCACAAGGTAGTTGTGAGGCCCAAAGGAGATAACATGTAAAGAGTTTTGCAAACTTGACAGTACTATATGAATGCTATTGATTATGTAAAGAAAAGGCATTTAAGATGATGAGTTCATTTCATACTTTCCATGATACCACACTCTCTCCAGAGAAGAATAAGTACCTAGTAGGGTTCGGTCTAAATCTATTATGGATATAGTTAGGGAAAGGAATATTTGGGAGAAGAAATAAGGCAGCATTCACCAGTATCCAATATTCACCATCTTTGTGTTGATCCTGGGCACCCCCAATAGGGTGTACAGCTGTGCCTCACTTAAATCCAATTCATGCACAAATCATGACATCACCCAATGCTATCAGTCATTGGTTCTCTTAGAAAATAAAGGTCAAGGGGGCAGCTGAGAATCTCAGTGGATTGAGAGCCAGGCCTAGAGACAGGAGGTCAAATCTGGCCTCAGACACTTCCCAACTGTGTGACCCTGGACAAGTCACTTGACCCCCATTGCCTAGCCCTTACCACTCTTCTGCCTTGAAGCCAATACACAGTATTGACTCCAAGATGGAAGGTAAGGGTTTAAAAAAAAAAGGAAGAAAGAAAGAAAATGAAGATCAAACAACAAGTGCCCAGAAGGTGGTGCCTGGGAGGCAGAGAGGAGGAAATCTGCAGTGTCCCAAAGGGAGTATTGGCTCTGAGAGAGTAAGGTTAGAACCACAGGGTCCTATGGACTGGGCTAATTGGGTGGCCATCCTCTACCAGGCAATGGCATGGTGGAAAGGGAAGCAGGACTAGTGAAGTAGCACTCCCTCCTAGCCTCCCAAAATTGGCATCTAGAGAAAAGTCCTGGTCATTCCACAGTAGCAGCAAATCTACTTGGTTTATCCCATCTACTTGCTGTATCCTATCCATTGTTCATAGCTCTTTGAGGCCATTAGTACTATTACTGACCCTCTTCATATATACTGTCTCCTGTGAATTACTGACTTCTCTGAAGTCCATATTCTACCATCATATCTTCTACTTTTTGTATTATCTGGTTTAACAAATGTTAACGAAAGGTTTTCTCCCTCTCATACATTTAGTTTAAAATCTACATGATCAGATAATAATGAAAATAATAATCATAGCTAACATTTACAGTCAATCCTCAACTTTTGCAGGGATGACATTCCTAGAAAACAGCTTAAAAGTCAAAAACAAGAATGCTGATTCATTGAACCTATAGGAAATAGCAGGGTAGGTTCCTGTGACCACCAAAAACTGTAACCTTTCACTAGAGATTGCTGAAAATATATTTTTCCGCATGTAATTCTTTGTGACAAAACATTAATTCTGATAATATGGACTTTTTCTTTTCTTTTTTTTTTTTTAATCCTTACCTTCTGTCTTAGAATGAATATGATTAGTCCAAAGGCAGAAGCATGGTAAGGGCTAGGCAACTAGGATTAAGTGACTTGCCCAGGGTCACACATCTAGGAAGTGTCTGCAGCCAAATTTGAGCCCAGGTCTTCCTTTCTCCAGGCCTGGCATTCTATCTACTGTGCCACCTAATTGCCCCCCACTTTTCCTAACACAGTAACCATGAAATTACCCATAATTGCAGGGGAGGGGAGAGGCAATGCCAGAAAGGATAGGGAGGAACAGGGCACTGAAGAACCCCAAGTAGAAAAAGGAAAGAGACATTTTTGCCATCTCTAATCTTCCTTTGGACTCCGTGATTGAACTATTCCTGATAAAAATTGCATGTATCAATATGAATAACATGGAAATGGGTTTTGAACAATGATATATGTATAACCCAGTGGAACTGTTTGTCAGCTTTGGGAGGGAGGAGGAAAGAGTTGGGGGAGGGGGAATCATGAATCATGTAACCATGCAATTTAAAAAATAAATAAATAAATAAAAGCTCATGCATCAGAGTCCCTACTCAGTCCAAGCTCTGAATTCCTGACTTTGGGTGACTCTTGGGGCCCTCTCCATGGGGGCCACACTCAAAGAGGGCAGAAATGAGGGGAATGGGTGGTGGTAAGACAGTCCCTCACAGTAGGCGCACCAGTGAGAAGGCACATCACACCTTTTCATTTTTTATTCTACTATCCATAGCAGAGAGTATGCATCATTGCCAACTCAAAAGTGAAAATGAAGGTACTAATGCTTGAGTCACAAAAGACAAATCTACTAATGTTGAGGATTGACTATACCTAGCACTTACTACATGCCGGGCACAGCGCTAAGCATTTTGCAGTTATCATCTCCTTTGATCCTCACAACAACTCTGGGAGATAGGTGCTACTATTATCCCCATTATACAGATGAAGAAACTGAGGCAAACAAAAATTAAGTGACTTAGCCAGAATCACACAGCTGCTAAGTGTCTGAGACTGTCTCCCTGAACTCACGTCTTCCTGATTCCAGCCCTGCCTCTCTTTCTACTGCACTGCCTAGCTGCCCCATGGAGCTCAGGGGACATCCAGAACATCCCCGATCTAAGGCTCAGGGCACACTCCGAACAACGCAGATAAATCCCAGAACATCTCTGTTGTTTAGCTGTTTCAATCAGGTCCAACTCTTTGAGATCCCATTTAGAGTTTTCTTGGCAAAGTACCTGGAGTGATTTGTCTTTTCCTTCTCCAGCTCATTGGTCCAGAAATCCAAATCCTGTTCTTAGATACCAGCTTCAGAATCTATTGTTCATTACCTAAAATCTGCCTCTGGCTTTTCTGCCTTCAACTAACAATAGTGACAACAATCACCAGTGGTGCTCCCAAGGGCAGCAGTTTCTTGGCCAGGACTTCGTGCTCTCTGGTGAAGCTTTCTAGGTTCCTTCTCGTGGTATCATTTGCTTTTAAATAAATCACCAGAAATAGGTAGAGGCCGCCAGGTTTGATAAGCCTCAGGGGACACCCAGAACATCCCAGATCTAAAACTCAGGGTGCACTCAGAACATTGCAGATATATCCCAGAACATCTCTGTTGTTTAGATGTTTCAATGTCCAACTCTTTGTGATCCCATTTAGGGTTTTCTTGGCAAAGTTACTGAAGTGATTTGCCTTTTCCTTTTCTGGCTCATTTTACAGATAAGGAAACTGAGGCAAACAGGGTTAAGTAACTTGCCCAGGGTCGCCCAGGTAGCAAGTGTCTGAGGCTGGATATCATTTTAGGTCTTCCTGACTCCATGCTTGGTGCTCTATCCACTGTAATACCTAAGTAGGCTATGCACTACCTACTATTATTATAATTGTACTATTAAAATTTTGTGCAAATTATCATAGAGGCGATGTTGCATAGTGGATAGAGAGTTGGACTCGAAGTCAGAACAACCTGAGTTTGAGTCCATGCTCTGATCCTTACCATCCGAGTGACCCTAAGCAAGTCATTTAACCATGCCTCAGGCAATTGCCAAGAATTTATCTAAGCCACAGACAAGTTGTATTTTCCATTGATGGAGGGAATTGTCACACTGAAAGAATCATAGAAGGGACAGCTGGGTGGCTTAATGGATTGAGAGCCAGGCCTAGTGATGGGAGGTCCTAGATTCAAATCTGGCCTCAGATACTTTCTAGCTGTGGGTCCCTGGACAAGTCACTTAACCCCCATTGCCTAACCCTTAGTGTTCTTCTGCCTTGCGCTATGTAAACACTTGGAACTAGTATTGATTCTAAGATGGAAGGTAAGGGCTTAAAAAAATCAGATCTTTTTCCTACTGATATAATTATATTATTATTGATAATAATACCTGACATTTGTGGGTCATTTTTAAGTTTGAAAAGCCTTATATTATTTCATTTTATTATTGTGTTCATATTGGATTCCATTTCCTCTTGGGATTCTTTAAAAGGATCCTTTTCATTCTTTTCTTTTAACAAATTTTTTTTCCAAAACTTTACCTTCTATCTTAGAATTGATACTAAGTATTAGTTCCAAAGCAGAAGAGTGGCAAGGACTAAGCAATTAGGGGTTAAGCAACTTGCCCAGCATCACATAGCTAGGAAGTGTCTGAGGTCAGATTTGAAACTGAGACAGGCCAGACTCTATCCTCAGAGCCACCTAGCTGTCTCTTTTTCCCTTCTTTTAGATTATTTTTGGTTTTTTTAAAGATTATTACAAATTATAGAATTATAAGATGTAGTACTGGATCAGATCTTCCCTCATTTTCCACATTAGGAAACTGAAGCCCAGGTCTCAAATGAGCAAAATCCTTTATTTTACAAATGTAGAAAACTGAGGCCCACAGAGGTAACTAACTTGCTAAGAACCTGCAGGAATAGCTGAATAGTCATTTGAACCCAAATCTAGATCTAAGTTTAGTGCTTCTTCCACTATTCAATGCTAGTCTATTATCTTCATTAAACTAGCAAACAGAGAGCTAGAGGACATGTCTGCTTTCTTGTTTTTTGGTTTTTTGGGGGTTTTTTTGCCCACTAGGAAGAGTAAGACTTGTTGGCACTGGCAGAAACACAAACATGTTACAATTTCTGCAGATGACTAGAATACTTCTCCCATGTTTCCTGAAACAGATGCTCCAGTCTCTCTTACTCTTACTGACTCTCATGATGAACACCTATGGCATCTTTTCATTGTCCCAGGGATGCTGTCCCTGGGTGATCCTGAATGAGACATTCTCTCCTCTGGGCTTCCCCCCATTCCTGGGGCTTTCCTCACATTTTTTCACTCTCTTGCCATTACTTGTTCAGTCCGGTTTGATCAGTATTAGCAGAATGCTGCTAATACACCCATAAAAACCAGGGAGATCTATGAGGTGTCCTACAGAAATGTAACTCCCAGCTACTCTGCACCTCTTCCTTTCTCATAACTAATGATTTATCAAATATCAGACAATCTGTACTTTTGTCTTGTATCTCTGTTGGTCCAGTGACTTCTGTTTCCTAGATTCTTAGAAAAGAAAACTGCCCCGAATATCATTCCCTAGGGCAGGAGTTTTAAACTTCTATTTTTTAAAATTATAGCTTCATTCTAATCTATTAAATTCTATTAAAAGTCTATTTACTTATATTGTAAAATAATAATTTTAATTTGATAACTACATTCATTTTTTTACCTCTATAACTTCATTTTTTTATTTAGGTATTTTTTCATGGTTACATGATTCATGCTCTTTCCCTTCCCTTCTCCCTCCCAGAACTGACAAGCAATTCCACTGGGTTATACATGTATTATCACTCCATGCCTATTTCCATATTATTCATTTTTGTAATAATCTTTTAAAAACCAAAACCCCACATCCAATACCCATATAAACAAGTGAAAAATAAAATGTTTTTCTTCTGTGTTTCTACTCCCATAGTTCTTTCTCTCTATGTGGATTGATAACTGCATTTAAATAGAATTGCTATCTTTGTAATATTACATATTTTATGCATTTAAAAAGTGGTGGCACAAGTTTTTAAAAAATTAAAATTTACAAAATTAAAAATTTTTAAATTAATCTACCTATCATTTCTTACAGTGCAGTAGTATTCCATCACAATCATATACCACAATCCGTCCAATCATTCCACAATTAATAGATGTACTCTTGATTTCTAGTTCTTTGCCACCACAAAGAGTCTACTATAAATATTATGGAATATATAGATAATTAAAAGCACCCCAAGATCTGATCCAGGTGTTCCCTGAACAAAACTTCACTTTCCTGTGCCCGCTATAATATTTTCTAAAGCTATGGTTGACATTAAATAAAGAGGAATACTTTTGGGCAATACCCAAGGCAAATGGGTCTGGGCTCCCCCAAGGAAGTCCAGACACTCCCAAACTCTGTTGTCACTGTGGCTCTTATCAGTGAATCACAGGAACCAGGATGTATCAGGGGAAAATGCAGGTCTTCTTTGTATATCAGGGGAAAACCTCCAAAACTCACTCCTGAGGGTCTCAGAGCCAAATTTTCAATCACCTCCCACTCTGGCTCCCCTCCCAAAATTGTTCCTCAGGCTTCTCTTTCCCAGAAGTCCCTGCTCTCTTTCAGCAGTCATTGAGTCTGCTTCCTCAACATTCTAACTAACACTTTTCAAAATGCCAGGGCTTGTTTTTCATTCTTACATGCAGCATGAAGAAAAATACCTTTTTAAAATAATAAATCCAAAGTTGTTGCCTTCCTATGAATATTCTTTAACAAATTTATTTAAAAACTCAAAAAAATAGGCAGGTGATATGTAGAAAGAACTACATGAAATAATGAAAAATGAAAAGAGTAGATCAAAGAGAACATTGTATACAATTAAAGATTTAATATTTGAAAAATAACTCATGAATGTCTACCCCCAGAGAAAGAACTGAAAAGTGTAAACACAAAAGACATAGTCTCTATATTTTGCCAGATGATGCCTTCTATGGGGTCAGGAGGGGAGGGCTAAATAGAATTAATAAATTCATTTAAATTTTTAAGGAAAAAAAAGGTGGTGGAGTGGATAGTGCCAGGCCTGGAATCACAAAGACTTGAGTTCAAATATGGCCTCAGGCACTTACTAGCTCTGAGATCCTGGGCAAGTCGCTTAACCCTCTTTGCCTCAGTTTCCTCATCTATAGTATGAGCTGGAGAAGGAAATCTTTACCAAGAAAACCTTCACAGGTCACAAAGAGAAAATGACTGAAACTGAACAACAACAATTTTAAAATATTTCTAGGAAGGGGTTCATAAGCTTCACAAGACTACCAAATAAGTACATGACACCCAAAAAATGACTAGGAACCCCAGCTCTAGAGGACTTAACTAAAGGCAGGTTCATTGAGTCATCCCCTTTGTTATCTACCTCTAAGTCAGTTTCTTACCTGTGATGCAACCATCTCCCGGATTTCATAGTATTTCAACTTTCTAATACTTCAAAGTGAATAACCTGTATATGGATCAGCAAAGTTTGTGCAGCTCCCAATTTTAACATGTTGGAGGACTAAAAAATACAAAATTACCCAAATTTCAAGGCTCTTATTTCTCAATAGAAACCTAGTCTTGAAGCTATAAACTAATAAACAAAAAAGAGGAGCAAATAAAAGGAAGGAAGTTGAGTACTTGGGGTAGGCTCCTTGAACCAAGAGGTATCTGGTGCTGCTGCACAAGTGAGTACTAAGGTCTGATCCAATTGTGAGCATGCTACGAGTGAAGGAAAGAATGGAGCCATGTTTCCAGTTCAAGGACTTAATCAATTAGATTTCCCTGGGATTCTCTACTAGGATGCTCGTCCAAAATCTCCAGATGACAACTCCAAGGTCACCTGGAGTAGATGCACAAGATTGGGCAAGTCCTCTCAAACTGGATAGACTTCAAGTACACAAGTCTTGTATGTCAGTTCTGAGAGGATCAGCCAGTGAGTCTTACCATCCAAGGGGATGAGTTCTTTGGACACAAAAACTCTCTTGGACAATTTATCAAATATAGGGAATTTATCAAATATATATCAGTGCATATAATACACTCATATATACTTGACTCATATCCCTGCTTTGCATATAATGGCCATAGCACATGTAAGGAAAAAGTGATATCCAAATGTAGAAGAAGGTAATAAAGCTCATTAGGATATTGTTATTTGCCCATCAGTCCTAATTATAGGAAACCACTGAATACTTTGTCATGGTGAGGTACTACAGAAATGTTATTATTAAAATGTTCAAAATTTTAAATCTGACATACAAAAACGTGCTTTGTAGTGGTAAAATACTATAGAAATATGTATTGTTATTAAAATATTCAATTTTAAAAATTTGCCTTATACAACATTTTCATGCTTTGTAATGGCAAAAATATAGTATTATTAAGATATTCAATTTTTAAAGTTTGACTTAACTAACATTTTCAGAAGTAAAGCTTTTTATTTTGGTTTGGCTTGGATCTACTTTTTTCAAATGCTTACATTTTCCAATATAAGAATAAAGAGAGCCAGTACCTGAATGTTATGATAGAGGGGGGAGAGAGAGTCTATGAGGTGTGATGCTTTCTTCTAGCTCTCCCCTTCCACCGAATATACACTGTGAGACTTCAAGGTGGTATCACCCCAAAACTGGGTGACCTGGATGGTCATGCCACCCCACAGGAGTTGGGACCAAGGTTTTCCTATAAGATGAGATATGGGGGAACCCCAATCCAATTCTGAATGAGGGCGGGGTTCACGCAAGCCTCCCCAAGGTCAGCCAACTTTACAGTGGGTGGTCTGGTTTCAAGATGGAGGCAGCCAAACCAAGCTGTGATTCCCCTCCCCCTTGTCTCTCAGGCACTCTGGAACACTATCTGACTAATGAATGTCTTTTATTAATATCAATATAGGGATTGGGGAAAAGGGTGAAGGGCAGAGGGATTTTGAGGTACCCTCTTCTCTATTTCTATGGGATCTATCACTTGGGTGGGAACCTTTTGGGTTCCCACTCCTAAGCATTTCCCCTTGCCCCTTCTCCTTCAGTTTCAATTTCTATTTCCTATTTCTATCCTTTTCTTCAACTGCAAGTCAAACCAGAAAGGGTCTCTCAGCAAGGTTGGGTAATGGGAGAAGGAGCCTAAGAGATTGCTCCCAAAATGGAGTCCCAAAACTTGGTTGAAGTCTTGATGGGTGAGAAGCGATGGGATCTTTGACCAGGGAATCAGGGTTTCAATGTCCAAAGAAAGATCCTCAGGAAGCCCTCAGGACTGGATTCAAGAAGAGATGTCCTCCTCCTTTCTCCTTCCAGTCTTCTCTGGAAGTCCTCCTCCTTCTCCTCCTCCAGAGAATTACCCAGAATTCCCTCTGGTCTCAACTGTCACCAACTCCTCTGGCTCCTCCTGTCCCATCTACCTTGCACAAATCCCATCCTTACACCAAGGCAAAAGAGTGGTAAGATGCCTGCCCTTTGATCCAGCCATACCATTGTTGGGTTTGTACCCCAAAGAGATCATAGATAAACAGACTTGTATGAAAATATTTATAGCTGCACTTTTTGTGGTGGCAAAGAACTGGAAAATGAGGGGATGTTCTTCAATTTGGGAATGGCTGAACGAATTGTGGTATATGCTGGTGATGGAATACTATTGTGCTAAAAGGAATAATAAACTGGAGGAGTTCCAGGTGAACTGGAAAGACCTCCAGGAACTGATGCAAAGCAAAAGGAGCAGAGCCAGAAGAACATTGTACACAGAGACTGATATACTGTGGTAAAATAGAATGTAATGGACTTCTGTACTAGCAGCAATGCAATGACCCAGGACAATTCTGAGGGACTTATGGAAAAGAACGCTACCCACATTCAGAGGAAGAACTACAGGAGTAGAAATAGAAGAAAAACAACTGCTTGAACCCATGGGTTGAGGTGGACATGATGGGGGATGTAGACTCGAAACTATCACACCAATGCACTATCAACAATTTGGAAATAGGTCTTGATCAATGACACATGTTAAAACCAGTGGAAATACACATCAGCCATTGGGGGTAGGGAGCTGGAGGGGGGGGAGAAGGGGAAAGTAAGAGCATGAATTATGTAACCATGTTAACTTTTCTAAAAAATAAATACTAAAACTGTGTTAAAAAAAAAAAAGATATAGCACATGAAAAAAAATAGTGGTAAGGGCTAGGCAGCATTAAGTGACTTGCCCAGAGTCATGCAGCTAGGAAGTATCTGAAATCAGATTTGGACCCAGGATCTCCTGATGCTAGACCTAGCTCTCAATCCCCTGAGCCACCTAGCTGGTCCCAGGAGTAAAGCGATTACACAAAGTGAGGCAAACATTCTACTTGAGGGTTAATAAATTAAATATTGGCAGAGAGTGACTAACATGAGAATTCTGAATTGCCTTAAGACTACTATTAAAATTGCATTATTAAAAATAAAAACTTTGTGATAACTGTTATAGTTTAGTTTAGTCTAATATAGTGTAGTTTACAACTAGAGATGTTTTCCTAAAAATGACTGCATGAACAGTTTTTGTAAATCAAATCATCCTATGACATTGTCTTATTTTAATGTCAAAAACCATTTCCTATATTCTTCATTAGCAATGGCTGCTAACAATTTACTTAGAAGGATGTCAGTCTTTACTTATTAACCACTTTTCCAGATTTTCAAAGGTTCTAATCTTAGCTTCAAAAGTGGGCAACTAGTACAAACTGCCTCTTGGAAATCCTTTGGTATGTGTTGCAGACAGAATGATAGAACCTTAATTCAGGCATGCTGACGGCTAATCTGCCCTTCCTGTTAGAGGCTGCCTATGTCTAATTAAGTTAAACAAAAGTTCTTAAAATAATGTGAGAGAACCTTCCTGGAAAGGTTGTCAAGAATTCTGTAATATGAATAAGCACTCATTTATCTTTTTATGAATTTTCATTTCATTCCCTTAGAGTTGTTCCATTTCTCCCTCTTCTCACTGCACCCCAAACTGAAATGATAGCTTTGAGAAAAAAATAGGAGTAAATGACCATTGAAAAACTCATTGTGTTTCTGCATGAGAGTCTCGCTCCGTGTCTCAGTAAACAAACATGTCTCCAGACAAAGAACATGGCTTGCGTTTCTATACAAATTATTTCTTTCTCTCCTTTTTATTCCCAAAGAAGACCAAAAAAAAAATCAGAAACTGAGGAAAGAGTCTGGATAACAAAGCTATGAGAACTTGCTTATGTTCTCTGAGCTTAATGAGGCCTTTTCCATTGTTCTCTGTATATAATAGAAGCCTGCTGATTATTTCCAGGGAAAAGTTCACTGAACTTTGTCATCATTGTCGACTTTTGTTTTAAGCTAGCTCCTGGCTTTGCAATACACTCCCAACATGCATGTGAAATTCAATGCAAATTGGATTTGCTTTGCTAGATCCTTTCAGATACCAGTCTCTGGGGTCACTGTGCAACCTCAACAGCAGCAAAACACCCCCATCCCAGACATGGACAGGTTGGCCTGATGCCAGGACAAAACAAAAACTGGCGAAACTGTCCATTTGACACAAGGCAGTGCCAGGATCGTTAACAACGAGAGGTCCCCACTGAGCTAAGGCTGGCTGTTCCCCCTGAAATGTCAACGTTACCTCTAGGGCACAGGTGTGCTAGCCATGCACTGATATTCACGTGCAGATGAAAGGAGCCCTGCCACATTTTTTTATCACATAGTCCTATTTCTTTGTAGCAGGTAAAATGTTGACCTTGGAGTCAGGAAGCCCCGAGTTTGAATTCTACTTCAGGCACTGACTAGCTATATGACCTTGTGCGAGTCACTTGACTTTTATCTGCCTCCATTTTCTCCTTAGGCAGCTAAGTGATGGAGTCAATGGAGTCTGAGGTCTGGAGTCAAGAAGTCTCATCTTCCTGAGTTCAAATCAGACTTCAGCTGTGTGACCCTGAGCAAATCGCTTAATCTGTTGGCCTCAGTTTTCTCATCTGTAAAATGAGCTGGAGTAGGAAATGGCAAACCACTCCAATATCTTTGCCACGAAAACCCCAAATGGGATCATGAAGAGTCAGACATGACTGAAAAATGACTAAACAGCAACAACAAAAAAAAAAAAACAGGGATAGCCAAGGCAGCTGGGTGGTTCAGTGGATAGAGTGCCAGGCCTAGAGATGGGAGGTCCTGGGTTCATATCTAGCCTCAGACATGAGCTCTTCTCCAGGTAGACCTCACCCCAACCCCAGAGATGAATTCTGGAGCCATAGTTGATCATGGTACCTTAGCTTTCGAGCTAAAAAGGACCTTAAAAGCCAACACGTCTAAGGTACCAAAGTTTTTAATAGCTTCTAGGTCACAGCTTGTGTCCATGGAAGGAATATTATCTTGATAGAATCATAGATCCTTGAAGTAAGAAAGGGAAAGAGGAAGGAATAAGCACTTATTAAGCTCCTACTATGTTCCAGGCACTGTGCTAAGCACTTTTTACAAATATTACCTTATTTGATCCTCACAACAATCCTGATAAAAATCCTATTACTATCCCCATTTAACAGCTGAAGAAACTGAGGCAGACAGAGATGAAGTGACTTTTACAGAGTAACATAGCTAGTTTTTGTCAGTTTGGATTTGACTTCAAATCTTCCTGGCTATAGAGCCAGTGTTCCTTCCACTGTGTCACCTAACTTCTTCTCCAAGGTAAAGTAACTGAGCTATATGGTACCATGGAAAGAACACTGGCTCTGGAGTCAGAAGAACTGAATTAAAATCCTACCTCTGGCTCTTACCACCCTGTGTGACCTTAGGCAAGTCATTTAACCTGCCCTACATCTAAGTTTTCTCATCTCTAATATGAGGGAGTTGACAGAGATGGCCTCTAAGGCCTCTTCCAGCTTTTGATCTCCTATATTGCTATAAGTTATACATAATGCTTTAAGTTATCCATAACAGACTGATCCTACAAAATTAAAATAGGTTCTATTGCAGAGCTATACAGTAATGGAAAGGAGGATTGAAAGTTCACACTTAGATTTATTAAGAGTTGGGTTCATTGTATTGATAATGTGTTCACTAGGGTTCTGTATGGATGGGGCTGGTCCTGCTTTTATCCATGAACTTAATGACAAAGTAGAAAGCAGATTTATGAGACTCACTAATCTCTTTTTGAGATGCTCAGAAAATGAAGAAACTTCACAACTGCAAAATAAGAAGAACTGCATTGAGAGATGCTGCAAAATGGAGTCTACATCACAAAGCATATAGCTTGGTTCTCTTATTCAAGTGCAGAGCTCTGAACTAAGGTGGATAGGCAGAACTGAAGTGATAACAATAATAATGAAAATAACTTTTATCATTGCTATTTTTGTGATAGCCAGAATGTATATAACTAGCTTTAAGATTTCCAGAGCACTTTACATTTTCTCTCTCTTGGTCCTCATAACCACTCTTTGAGATAACAGCTATTATTATCTCTGTTTATAGAGGTGAGGAAACCGAGGCAGACAGAGGGTTAAGTGACTTGCCCAGAATCACTGTTGGCTTTATACAAAATATCCTCTTATATCCGATGCCCTTACCAACTATGTTGGCAAATAAAAGTCTGGAAGAAGAGGGGCTCAGAAATCTGCTCTATTTTTAAGGTAATAATTCCCAAACACAACTCACTCAAAGAGGTGTTCTCAAATCTTCAATTTAAGATCAATTTAATCAGTTCTAACTAAAAAGTAAATGTGTCATGGAACATTGTAGAAGAATCCTTACTAAGAGGGAAGGAAGAGTTTCAGGAAGTTATGCTTAAATGGAAAACTATGTAATGATAAAATATGATAATATTATGGAAACTGGGAATCAATGGATTCAAGAAAAGTCTTAAAGGTGCTGAAAATATTGGAAAAGGTAAAATTAGAGGGTTTGGCTTTAGAGGAAAAGGCAAAACAATACTCTTCAGGAATATAAAATCAATATGGGTCATATCTCTTTAAAAGCAAATGAGCTTGGAAAATTTTCATTGTACCAGAATTGTTTTCTATTGGATACTGTTGAAATAAGAAGTGTCATCAACTATGGTTAGTTGGAATTTTTCTTGTTATAATATTTTGGTTGAGTGGTAGTTGTTTTGACAGGATTTGGCCTGAAGGGGGGGAGGAAGGAAGAGAGAGAGAGAGAGAGAGAGAGAGAGAGAGAGAGAGAGAGAGAGAGAGAGAGAGAGAGAGAGAGAGAGAGAGAGAGAGATTTACTAGATATATTATTCCTCTACTTCACTAGAGATAGAATAGAAAATGCACCTATTTTGCAATATGAGAGATGTAGGCTAGCTTATAATAAAAACAACATTTAAGTGAACTTTCCTTTTCTGGTGGTCTATGATAATAATAGCAAAGATGAATATATTGTTTGAAGATGTACAAAGCACTTTATGTAGCCTATCTTATATGATTCTCAAAACAATCCTAGAAAGTATCCTCACTTTACAGATGAGGTTAACTGGGCCTGGTACTATTTGTCTTTAGCCTTTGAAGAGGACCAGGGACATCACAGAGGAATATCTTGGCTTGCTTGTGAATTGGATTTCAGTGAGGCAGAGTTGTACAAAGTCATTAGCCTTACTTTTTCTTTCAGAGTCATTGAGGTCCAGTGGCAAGAAAAAAGACAGGTCAACTGGTGATGGCCCAGGATACAGGAGATGACCTTAGGGTCTCTGATGTCTGACCAAGCTCTAGGTGTTCCACAGGGCCTTCTTTAGCCACCTTCAAAGCCGTTGGAACAAATTATTCTCATCCACCCATTCCACTGGTGAAAGTCTTCACTTGCTTGGTGTAGACATCCCCCACCAACAGAACAGGTTTGAACCTCATTAGTTACCCTCAACCACAATGATCACATGTGGATAAAAACTGAGACTCATAGAGATTAAGTGACTTGCCCAGAGCTACTGCAGGCAGATAGGTGACACAGAAGAAAGAAGGAGGAGGAGGAGAAAGAAGAAGAGGAGGAAGAAGAAAAGGAGAAGGAGGAAGAAAAGGAGGAAGAGGAGGAGGAAAAGGAA
>NC_058130.1:337002243-337074869 GCF_016433145.1 Gracilinanus agilis | reverse complement strand
CTCATTGTTCAAATGTTATCAGTGTTAAAGAAAGCCTTTCTAAGAAGCAGCCTAGCACAGTACATAGAAACCTAATCTTAAAGTCCACAAGACCTGGGCAAATACTATGGGAAAATCATTTACCTGTTCTAAGCTCTACCAGGTAGCTCAGTGGCACAATGGATTAAGGACCAGGCCTGGAGTCAGAAGGTTCTGGTTTCAAATCTGATCTCAGATACTTCTTAGCTGTATGACCCTGGGCCAGTCACTTAACTCCAACTGCCTAGAGTTTGCCTTTGAATTCTGTCTCAGAGTTGTTATTTTAAAGTAAGGGTTTAAAAAAATAAAAATAAAGCAAACTCCAAGCAAGTTTCTAGAACTCTAAATTACATGTGAGTAAGGAGTTTTGATACCAGGAGTCCTGATCCCAATATGCTCAGAGTCTGAGATGACAATAATAATCATAATAACACAATTTCCAAGCACAACAGCAATTACTCAAAATTTTGACTATACATTCACGTATTCCTTGTATTAAGATTTAACCCAGTTCCCCCCACCTTCCCTTTCTGACTAGGACAAAATTTGTTCCAATATCCAGTCATTGGTTTTAATACAAAGGAACCAACTTTCTTATTTATTCTTATACCACCAATGAAAGGTTTGAAAAAAAATATTATTCACGTATCCTTAAAAATCTATGTTATAAAATCACTTACTTTCTGTCTTAGTAACAACTCTAACATAGAAGAGCAAGGGAGAGGCAATTGGGGTTAAGTGACTTGCCCAGGGTCGCACAGCGAGGAAAAATCTGAGGCCAGATTTAAACTGAGGTCCTTTTGACTCCAGGCCTGGTGCTCAATATATTCACTGTGCAATCTAGATGCCCTTAAAATCTTTTTTATTAAATACACTAGGAAAAAAAATCCTTTGGCTCAACAATTCCCAAATCCTGGGCAAATACTTTTAAGGAAATTTAAGACAAAAAGGTCCAATATATGCTAAAGCATTCATAGCACCACTCTTTGTTGCAGCAAAGAACTGAAAATAAATTGAGTGCTCATAAACTAGAGAATGGCTAAAAAATAAACAAACTATGGTATATTAATGTAATGGAAAGAAATACCAAATATGAAGAATTCAGAGAAATGCAATGAGCTCTGTATGGCGTGCTAATGAGTAAAATAAACAGAACCAAGAAAACAATATACACAATGACTACAACAATGTAAGTGAAATAAGAACTAAAAGGAAGACTATAATGGATAAAAGTAATGAAGGTCCCAGGAAAGAGAAAATGAAACATACCCTTCCCTAATGGCAGAGGTCAGGGGTACACTGACATGGATTTTCTGTTTGATATTTGGCTTGTTTACCTTTGTCACAAAATAGGGTTCAACCTGGTGAAGGATAGGAAATTCCTTTGATATGAAGACAAAAGACATCCATAAAAATTATTTAAAAATAAACATATATATATAGCATACCTTTGAAGCAAAAGGAAAAGGGAAAATATAGAAAAATACAAAAATCCAGAGATAGCTTCACTTAAATAGGCAAATTTGTATTCAAACATGTTAGTTGGGGACAGATGACACTTCTTTTTTCAATTAAAAAATTATATATTTAGTAACCACCACTATCACCAACCCAAAAAGCCATTTAAATAAACAAAAGTATAAAAATATTAGGTGAAAAATGACAAACTTTACATTGTTTACAATTTGTTTAAAAATATGTAAATTATATATATATATATATATATATGCTAATACAAACATCCTCTGCTTTTGAGTTCCCTTTATATTTGTTTTACTTGAATACTTTTTTCTCTTGGTTTTGTAGCTATTATTTTTTAATGTAATCATAGTATATATTATTCTAATTCTCTTATCTTTTCTTTCATCTTTTAATATATTTCCTTACTTCTTTATGTTTCCAATATTTGTCATTTCTAAGAACATACTATGTTCAAATATAATAATCTATTTAGCCATTTCTCCCAGTCATTGCATGTGTGTTATTTCCAGTTATTTTGTCATTATAAATAAAACTTCTATGAATATTTTCATGCATACACAACTTTTTACGCTCTCGACAATACCCTTATGACCTAATCTTAGTAATAGGAACCCTAAGTCAGTGAACATAAATAGCTTTACAGCTCTTGATATATATTTCCATATTGTTTTCTAAAAAACAATTCAGAACTAGATAAATCTAACCAAAAAATAAATAACAAAGAAGTTGACAAGATGAACAGAACCTTAAATAAGTTCAATGTGCTAAATATCTAGACCACACACACCTGCATCAGCTGCTTCTAAGGTCCTCCACTTGCCAGTGGTGTCCTCAGGGATATAAGCTCTAGGGCTCACCAAACAAGGTGAGGTTGCCTGTCTTGTTGATTCCATTCTGTTTGCTCTATTCCTGCCCCCAGGGTCTGCAGTAATGGGACAGAGGCCAGGGAAGTCAGAAACCTTCTTCCCTAGTTACCCCTAGCTATTCAGCTTCACTCCCAATTCCTGTTGTATTTTGGGGGAAGGGGGAAGGGTTTTGCTATTTTTAGCAATGAATCTTCAAATTTATTTTTAGTTCTTTGCAAAGGGTTTTAGGAGAGTGAGGAGCTTCCTGCCCTACTTCTTCCCACAATGCATCTCTGGTGACTTACTTTAAAATTCCTTTACATAGTGAGTTCCCCAACAATTGGATTAGCATACAACTTTTCAAAAATACATTTATTGAACAAAGGAGTGGCACCTTGGAAATCAGATAATACAGTAGCCAAGTAAAAGTCAACAAATCCAAAATTATGGGGGCAGCTAGGCAGCTCAGCAGATTGAGAGCCAGGTCTAGAGATGGGAGGTGCTTGGGTTCAAATCTATCCTCAGACGCTTCCTAGATGTGTGACCTAAGCAAGTCACTTAATTCAATTTGCCTCAGTTTCTTCATCTGTAAAATAAATTGTAGAAGGAAATGGCAAACCACTCCAGTATCTTTGCAAAGAAAACCCCAAATGGGATAATGAATAGTCAGACAGGACTGAAAAATCAACTAAACAATAAGAACAAGCCACCAGCCTAACCTGATCTTTACTTCCAGAAAGCTGTTCCTCTTCAACTGGCATAAGAAAATGGCATAAGAAAAAATTGTTGAATCTTAGGCTCACAGATTTTGAACTAGAAAGGACTTCAAAGGCCATCTATTCCAAATCCTTTATTGTGCAGATGAGGACACTGAGGCCCACTGGGGAAGGTGAGGTCATGCAAATAATGTCAAAGGTGAGGAGTTCTGATGTCCAGTTCCATCCTCTTTCCTGCTCTATGACTGCTCTGTAACCATTTTCATTCTAAGCTGCTTCCCACCTACCCACCCTCACCACCCTGTTTTCATCTCTAGGTCTCAGAACAATAATCAGATCCATACTACCAATCCTAGAAAGAGGGGAATGGAGGGAGAGAGATGGAGAGCATTTATTCAACCTTTAGTACATACCAAGCACTGTGTTAAGCTCTGGGTATATAAAAATACAGGCAAGCAAGATGGATTCTGCTCTCAAGGTCTTTATATTATAATAGGGAGAACCAACATATAGGGGCTAAAGATGGAAGATGGGAAAATGATTTACATGAAGTCATGGATAAGAGGAGATGACAAGAAAAGGCATGGAGGCCTGGGTCCTGCCATGCTTGTTTATTTTAATATAACATAGTTATAACTCATATATTTAGAATATTAGCCATAGTGTGCTTTGTGGCTCAGAACCCATGAATATGAAAAACCATGCAGTGCTCATGACTTCAAAGGCTAGACCATTAGAACAGATATATTCAAGGAGGTACAGGCTGCTAGAAGTGATTAATATTTCACCCACTCTCAAAAAAAAATGGCAGACTTTCCTCCATACCTAGAGAAACATGTATGAAAAATAACTTCCTCTATAGTATAAAAAAATCAAATTTGTGTTATAAATAAGCAAATTCAAGATGATAATATTTATTAGAGCTGGCAAAAGCTGGAAGAGCCAAGAAAGAAAGGAAAGGCTCAAGAGGATAGTTCAAAAAGAAAGGGATCTGCATAGGACAGGTCAGAAATATTTCCTCAGAGCAGGAACTATTGGGACTAAGGACAGGGTTAGTTGTCAGATTTCTTTCCATAAGCCCACTAAATAAATATGTATTCATTTAAGAAGTAAGGAAGACCTGAATTCAAATTCTACCTCTGATCCTAACTGGCTGTGTGATTCTGAGCAAGTCTCTTAACCTCACAGCACCTCATGCAACTTAGGGTGTAAGTTGGGGGGAAATCGCCAAATTGCATTGGTAGAGAGAATTTCCTCACCCAGGAGTTCCCTACATCAGTGAAATCTCAGGTCCAATTCCTATCCTAGGTTTAAGATTACATACCTTTTGAAATAATACTATGAGCCAGTAAAACCTTACTTGACTAGTTCAGCCCTACCCCTTAGGATGTTTGTATGCTGAGTCTTAACTGACCCAAGAGACATGGTGTCTCCCCTGTTTCAGTTACTTTTACATTATGGCACAGGTAGAATTCAGCTTCCTGGCTCCCTAATTCCTTGTTGGGTGATTTGGAGAATAACCTCATTTCAGTGGTCTAGAGACTGCCCCACTGCCTTACTGCACTGGTGACAGGGCAATCAATCCCCTATTACTGCTATATCAGTTCTTTGTCTAAAAATTCTCTACAAATTTGAGCCTTGGGTGGCTGTTATTGGGAAACCTGGGATCTAAATGCCCATCCTGCTGCCCAAATGATCAATTAGCCCATCTGTGGAGCTTGGAACAATGGAGGCCACAAATCAGTCCTGTTCTCCATTGGCATCTGTTGACTTCCCATAAGTGTCCTCCACAGATGGTGCTGTTTGAAAACAACTCCCTCCCCTTTTGCACTGCACAGTGTTTAAAACAAAAAAAAAATCACTTTAATAAATTTCTAACTAAATCTTAGAAATACCCATTAACAAATTCTGTATTAAACATAAAATACTTCATAATATTCAAAACTGTATTGACTGTCCCACAAAAGGAAGTGAGAAGTCTTATTTCAAGGAAGAAGATAGATAGATAGATAGATAGATAGATAGATAGATAGATAGATAGATAGATAGATAGATAGATAGATAGATATCTAACAAATCCTCACAGACAGATTTAAAGATGGATGCTTTGAAGAACTATTCTCCTTATCCAAATCCCTAATGCTATAAACATAATTTATTGGTCTCTTTCCAGACATCTTTAGTTCAGGTGGTGAAAGAATAATGGAAATAGAATAACACACATTGGCAGTGGCAGCAAATATGTACAGCTTCTTTAGAGCTTAGGCAAAGATGGAATTAGCAAAGGATTTATGAAGTTTGTATACATCTCCATTGCTCCTTGCCAGAACTACAGGATGATTTTTTAAACCCTTACCTTCTGTTTAAGGATCAGGTACTAAGTATTGGTTTCAAGAGAGAAGAGCACTAATTGGAATCAAGTGACTTGGTCAGTCAGTAAAGGTCAGAAGCAGGATTTTAACTCAGGTCTTCCTGGCTTCAAATCCAGGTCTGTATTTACCATGCCATATTGTTTCTAATCTTAAGCATAAAGTTTTTAAATGATGTATGAGGGGCCAAATTTTTCTCCCTCACCTGACCATCAGGGGAACACACAATAGAATAAAAAAATCCAAATTTTAAAAATTAAGTCACACAGATAGGAAATATCTGAGACCAGATTTTAATTCAGGTTCTCCCCAAGGCACTCTATCCACTGAGCAATATAGTTGCCCCAATGGATTTTTATAGAACATAAGTTCCACAAAGCCAGGAACTGCATCACTTTTGTAACTCCATCCCCAACACCTGGCACATTGTATTCACTTAATAAATGCTTATTGATAACTGACTCTGTGGAGGAGCAACTTTTGCACAACCTTTTGACTGCTGGCCAGGAAAGACTAAAAAGATATTTTTTTCCCTTTCCCCTATTCTTAGAGAATTGTTGCCTGTTTGGGAAGGAAGTAGAAGAAAAAAAAAGATAAAAGCAAGGAAAGAAGAAAAAGATAGGACCAGCATTAAAATCTGAAGACAACATTCAAAAGGTTTTTTCTTCTTTATTTTTTAAAAACCCTTACCTTCCCTCTTAGAATCAATACCATTTATTGGTTCCAAGGCAGAAGAAAGGTAAAGGCTAAGTAAGGGGGGGGAGGGGTTAAGTGACTGGCCCAGGGTCACACAGTTGGGAAGTGTCTGAGGCCATATTTGAACCCAGGATCTCACTTCTCTAGGCTTAGCTTTCAATCCACTGAGCCACCCTGCTGCTGCCTCAAAAGGTTTTCCAAACAATATGGCTGAATGAAAGCCTACTCAAGCTGAATGCTAACAGACATGACTGATTCAAGTGGACATAGAGAATCATCTATAACTCAAAACTCATTAAGTTTATGTTAAGGGTGAGATGAAAGATGTCTCTACTCTCAGTGATTAAATACAAAATTCAGAATTGGAAAGACCTTTAAGGTCACCTTCTCCAACTTAATACCAGATAGCTTATTCAACAGCCTTGATCTTCCACATCATGCACTATGTGAAAAGAGTTTGGGGTATTTTTTAATTCACTGAGAGTTTACTGGATGTCCTATAATTTTCTTTAGACAGATAGAAATTTTCATTAATGAAAGATGATATCCACCCCACGCTCTCTAATGAGGCTCATTTCTCTAAAATCCAATAAAGTTCCTAATTGGCACATCATTCAGTCCCAAAGACCACTGCATTTAGCCCTTGAGCTACAGCTAATGGCCTCATCTACTAGGGCATTGATGGATCCCAGTTGACACTCAGCATCTGCTACTGCAAGAAATAAGCACACCAGGCTAGGAGCCGCTTTTTGGCCAGAAAGAAGAGTGAACTCCAGGCACAGGACATAAGGGTCTCTCTTTAATGAGGGACTAACTTTGATAGCATTGGGAAAATGGAGGAGTAGGGGAATAAAATACTTTCTCTTTTTCTCTGAATGGGAATGGAGGCAAAAATTGGAGTGCACTTGGGCTATATATTATGTCAGTCCTCTATCGCTGGATGGTATTCCTTCCTTATCTCCATCTCATAAAGTCTTTCCCTTTCTTTAAAAGGCAATTCAAGGGGTGCCTGGGTGGCTCAGTGGATTGAGAGCCAGACCCCAAGCTCGGAGGTCCTGGGTTCAAATCTAGTCTCAGACACTTCCTAGCTGTGTGATCCTGGACGAGTCACTTAACCCTCATTGCCCAGCCCTTACTGCTCTTCTGCCTTGGAACTAATACCCACTAGTGCTTCCAAGATGGAAGGTAAGGGTTTAAAAAATAAAAAATAAATAAAAATAAGAAAGTACAATTCAGGTAACTAGGAATGTGAAATTACTACCAGAGAATGATAGGAATCTCCAATGATCAAGAACCTATGGACAGCATTAATTCTAGCACCAATATGGTGAACTCCTAGGAGCAGGTTTTTACCAAATTGCTTAGGAAAGTACAAACCAGATCAGGTTAGAAGGGAAACCAGTCAAAGCTCATGTGCTAATCAATGGCAGGATAAGCCTACAAGTGATGGCTGCATTTCCAGAGTGGGCAAGATGTTCCTTTAAGTTCCAACTAAAATCCCATTTTCTACAGAAGCCTTCCCCAACTCCTCTTAATTCCATTGCCTTCCTGCTTTTAATTATTTCCTATTTATCCTGTACTTAGCTTGCTTTGTATCTATTTGTTTGCAAGCCTTCTCCCCATTAAATTGTAAGCTTCTTGAGGGCAGGGACTGTCAAAAGACAAAAGGCATTTTTGTACTTCCAGTTCTTAGCACAGTGCCTAACATATGGGAGTTTAATTAATTAATTAATGTTTATTGAGGGGGCAGCCAGGTGGCTCAGTGGACAGAGTCAGGCCTAGAGATGGGAGATCTTGGGTTCAAATGTGGCCTCAGACACTTCCTAACTGTGTGACATTTGGCCAAGTTACTTTTTTTTTTTGTTCTCCTACATGTTTATTCACTGAAAATAATTTATATAGAGAACAATATTGTACATAATAAAAGAAGCTTATCTAAAAATGCAACAATATCTTTTAAGTTGTCTTGATTTTTAATCACACTCAAAAAGCAAACAAGAACATTAATCTCCTTTTATCTTTCTATTATTTATCATATGAAAATATGTTGAAGAAAATTACTTTTCAAATTCACCATGATTGTATATATGTTGCTACTAACAAAACAAAATACTAATTAAACATTAAAAAAATTTGTGTGAAATGAAAGTCATTTTTGAAATAAATCAGTTATCAAAATTCCAGAACATAACTTAATGGACCTTGAAGAGTGTTTTAATATGCAGAAAAACCCCAAACTTAATTTATGGTTCTTTCAATTAAATGCACCAGTTGCTTACTAGTGCTTGTTTACATCAAAAATAAAAACGTTTTTATTTCATTTATTCTTCTTATTTTTCTGCCCCATTGCTTAGCTTTTACTGCTCTTCTTCCAAAGTGCAAGTTTTTTTAAATATGTGTATTGAATGAATGACTCAGTTTCTAAAAAATAAGTAAATAAATAATTTTACAAGACCACCGCAGATTTGAATCTAACCATTACCTTTTGCTAATTTAGATTTTACTTAAACTCTAAAATTGAAAACTCTTCTTTCATAACTCTGCCTCTCCTGTCTTCTTGATAACAATAACTGTTCAGTTGCCTAAATATGGAATCATTGCAAAAAAAAATACAAAAAACAATCAAATGTATTCAGGTAAGATCTTCAGGTAGCTCAACAGCTTACAACATACCCGGCATAAAACAAAGCAGCATTTAGAAGAGGTCATATTATTCAGAGTGGAAATATAAATGAAATAAGTCATTTTAAAAGGGGGAAGAGGGCTGACAGGCTCAACTGTCAGGAAGTTATTGAAACTAGTCCTCTTTCCACATTAGCTGATGTACAGCCCACATAGAAGGAAAAGATTACAGTCTGTCAGATACATGTCAGATTAACATGTTTTAGTAAGAACTCTACTGGAAAAAAAACTCATAGCATTTCTTAAGAATTTTACAAGAACCCCTATGTTCTGAAGATGTTCACAGTAACCAGAATTATGGATAGAAAAGTAACATACTAAATTGAGAGTCAAAATATTGGAGTTCCAATCCCAGCTCTCACTACCTGTGTGACGTTGAGTAAGTATTTCCCTGAGCCTCAGGGAAATAAGGGGGTTAGGACGAGATGACCTCTAATATTAAAGCAGAACTAGCAGGGTTAAATTGAGCTCTTTAAATTATTTTCACTATTTTTTCAAATTGAGTTTGTAGAGATGAAACTGAGGAGACTTGGAGTCAGAAGAAATTTGGTTTCACATCCCACCCTCACAGTTTGCTAGCCATGGGACCATGGCCAAATCAATCAACCACTGAGCTTTTGTTTTCTTTCTTTTTTTTTTAAACCCTTGTACTTTGGTGTATTGTCTCATAGGTGGAAGAGTGGTAAGGGTGGGCAATGGGGGTCAAGTGACTTGCCCAGGGTCACACAGCTGGGAAGTGGCTGAGGCCAGATTTGAACCTAGGACCTCCTGTCTCTAGGCCTGACTCTCACTCCACCGAGCTACCCAGCTGCCCCTGTAAGATCACTTCTAACTTGTCTTTGATTCCATGAATTGGTAGGGCTAGAATTCAAGGCCAGGTCTTTTGATTCCAAGACCTTTTCCACTAATATCTCCCCTTTGTTTTTCAAAAAGTCATTTCCCCTTTCTTCTTTTTCTAATATAAAATGATGAAAAGAAAAATAAAAAATTTCCACTCAAGTTATCTCATAATTTCCATGATAAGACTTTAAAACTCTAGAGGAGAAGAGGGCAGCTTTAAAATAAAATTGTTGAAAAGCAAAAATGATATAACATTCTTTTTCTAGATACATTCATTTCAGTACAGAGGGAGATACAAAGTTTAGCTAAAATGAGTTCTTACCTTAATGAATCTACTGGGGGATGAGGCACACACAAACAAGGACCTATAATACCTAATATGCAAAATGCACAATCCAATTCAGAATATAAATGGGATATAAAATAATACAATATAAAAGACATAATACAAAAGATTTTATAAAGGATTCTAGTAAAGTACTATTTGAGGCTCATAAAGGGGAAAAGTCATTCCCAGGCAGGGAGATCATGGAAAGTTTTCTATCATGGAGACGTTAGCCATGTCTTCTCCCAAGATCTCACTAGCCGCTGCCCTTCCCTCCATCCCATGAACCTTCGTTTTTTCCTTGAATTTTTAAAAATTTTACCAAATACATGTAATAACAAATTTCCACACAATTTTTCCTAAGTTATATGATCAAATTTATCTTCCTCTCTCCCTTCCTCCTCCCAGTGATGGCAGGATATTTGACCTTGGCAAAACATATTTCCATATTGTTCATTTTTGTGAGTAATCTTATAAAACCAAGACCCCCAAACGCAAACACAACTAAGGAACTGAAAAATCGTATGCTTTCATCTGCATTCTGACTCTAACAGTTCTTTCTCTGGAGGTGAATAGCATTCTTTGTCATAAGTCTCTCAGAATTGTCCTGGATCATTGTATTGCTAATAATAGCTAAGTCTATCACAGTTGGTCATTTCACAATATTGCTGTTACTATTGTGTACAATGTTTTCCTGAATCTGTTTATTTCTCTCTACTTCAATACATGAGTCTTTCCAGCTCCTTCTGAAATCATCCTATTCATCATTCCTTATAGCAAATAGTATTCCATCACCAGTATATGCCACAGTTTTTTCAGCCATTCCTCAATTGAGGAACATTCCTTTAGTTTCCAATTCTTTGTCACCACACAAAAAAAAAGTAGCTATAAATATTTTTGTACAAGTAAGTCCTTTCTCCTTTTTATTATCTCTTTAGGATGCAGACCTAGTAGTGGAATAACTGAATCAAAAGGTATGCAATCATTATTTTATAGCTCTTTGGGAATAATTCCAAATTACCCTACAGAATGGTTGGATCAGTTCACAACTCTACCAGTAATGCATTAGTTTCTCTATTTTGCCACATCCCCTCCAACATTTATTATTTTCCTTTACTGTTATATTGACCAATCTGATAGGTGTGAGGTGGTACCTCAGAGTTGTTTTAATTTTTATTTCTTAAATCAAGAAGAATTTAGAGTATTTTGCATGATTATTGATAGCCTTGATTTCTTCAACTAAAAACTACTTATTCTTATCCTTTGACCCTTTATCCATTGTGGACTCCTGAACCTTATTGCCAAAGATCCCTTCTTTTTGCTCTTCCCAGTATCCTGCTGCAACACTGTCCCAAAATGAGTGTGGAGAAGGATGGGGCATGAGATGTCTAAAAGTTGGGAATATAACCTATTTCAAAAACCCTGAATACAAAACAAAAGAGTATGAAAAACTATTGACTTTTTTTAACAGTACTATCATGACCAGACTATGCATAGAATGGATAAAATTGACAAGTAGATAATTTTGAGGGAAATAGTGGGTAAAATTAGGATGATGAATAAGGAAGTTATTGCCACAGTCCAAAGAGAGTATGAGAGCTTATATTAGTATGGTATCCATGGGAGTAAAGAGAAGGGACCAGATATGAAAGAAAATCTGGCCCATTCTTCTTCCAAACTTCCCATATTTCCAATCAATTGCCAAGTCTTATCAATTCTGTCTCCACATGTCCCACCCAGATGTTGCCCTTGATCGGGCTTCATCACCTCTCTCATGGACTACCACAATAGTCCTCCAAACAGCCTCCTTGCCTCAAATCTCTTCCCTCTTCAATTTATCCCCTACACAGCTGCCAAAGGGAAAACTTCTACAGCATAGGTCTGACCATTTTACTCCCCTCCTCTATAAACTACAGTGACTCCCTATTATCTCAAGAATCAAATATGAACAGATTCCCATAGCAGTCAGAGTCCTTCCTAACTTGCCCCCAACCTACTTTTCCAGGTTTCTTATACAGTTATCCCCTTCATATAGTCTATGGGTTGATCAAACTGGCCATATTACTATTCCATGTTAATAATAAGCCAAGAGAAAGGCAGCTAGGTGGTTCTGTGGATTGAGAGCCAGGCCTAGAGACAGGAGGTCCTGATTTCAAATCTGGCCTTAGACACTTTCTAGTTGTGTGTCCCTGGTTGAGTCACTTAACCCCAATTGCTAGTCTTTGCCACTCTTCTGCCTAAGGACTGAGAATAGGACAGAAGGTAAGAACTTTTTAAAAGCACATCACTTTGAAATAGCTTTCAAACAATAAAAGAAAACATTCTAAATGTAACTTTATGCACTATAATGCAAATAATTTCAGAAATTTCAATATTAAAAGAATTAAAGGGCTAATTTGCAGTTTAAAGAAGAAAATTTCAACTACATTCTATATAAGAGATTACTTCAAAAGGATACATAACCACACTGACTTTATGTTAAAAACAAAACATTACTTATGGAAAAAGAGAGAGGGGGGAAAATAAAGAAATCTCATAGCAAGCTGCCCACACTCTACACCACATTCTCCAATTAAACAAAATAAAGACATGGTTAAAAAGATCAGTTTTAATACTGGACTCAACTATTTCATTTTTTTAATTATTTTCTTTCCTATTTTCCCTACTTAGTCTGTTGTTGTAAAGTACTGAGAGTTAAAAAATAAAAATAAAAACATTGACTGTGAAATGTAAGGTCAGTGTTCCTTAAATAAAAATTAAAACAAAAAATAATTGGTCAACATTTTTCAAGTGAACTATTCCTGGCATGATTATCTTTATTCAGATTCACAGAATCACAGAATTTAAGAGTAGAAGAGACCTCCATGGTCATCCAGGCCAGCCCACACTTAGAACAGAAACTGTGGTACAGACGATCCTGTTGAGTGGTCATCCAAGCTCTGCTTAAAGAACTCCAAGGAAAGGAAATTCAATATGCCATAGAGAAGTGATGGTGAACCTTTTAGAGACCGAGTGCCCAAACTGCAACCCTAACACTGCTTGTGAGCTGCCCACCTTACCACAGACAGGGAAGGGAGGAAGCACTTCCACTGGGCTGCTGGACAGAGGGGTGGATGATATGAGAACTGTCTTAAGGCACATTTGGAGAGGGGGAAAGGAGCAGCCCCCTCTTGTAAGTGTACCATAAGTTTGCCAATGTGGCCATAGGGCAACACATTTGGCTTTTGAAAAGCTAGCCCTAACAGTTAGAAAGCTTTTCCTGACGTAATGCCCAAATTTGCTCCCTTTACAATTTCTACCTATTGCTCCGAGTTCTGCCTTCAAGAACCAAGCAGAACAGACTTAACATCTCTTTCATGTGATATAGCCTTTCAAATGCTCAAAAATGGCCATCATGGTCATCATGGCCATAGTTGCCACCAAACATGTTCTCTTCTCCAGGCTAAAAATCTCTAGTTTCTTTTATTGATTCGTATATGGCATGGAGCAATAACCATTCATCATCAACTGGTTTGTTCCACATGTGATCTGACCAAAACAAAAGAGAGGCTATCACCTGCTAATTTCTTGAAGTTTTTCATTTAACCCAAAATTATATTAACTATTTTTTGGCAGCCATATCAAACTCTTGACTCAAAAAACTTGCTATCTACTAAAACAACAAAGACTTTTTTTTCCTAAAAAAATGACTATTCATTCTGCCTTTTAAAAACCACTAAATATGTCTCCCTTCTCTCTTCACAGAAATCAGGGATGATGGGTATTGAACTCTCTATATAGTGTAGGACTTGGTTAATGTTGACTAATTTGGCTGCACTGTTGTTATGTTATTTTT
This sequence comes from Gracilinanus agilis, assembly GCF_016433145.1. Taxonomy (NCBI): domain Eukaryota; kingdom Metazoa; phylum Chordata; class Mammalia; order Didelphimorphia; family Didelphidae; genus Gracilinanus; species Gracilinanus agilis. The sequence continues at coordinate 337,061,061 of NC_058130.1, read as the reverse complement.
TTAACTCTTACTTTGTCTTAGGATCAATACTAAGTATTGATTCTAAAGAAGAATGGTAACAGCTAGGCAATTAGGGTTAAGTCATATGCCCAGGGTCATACAGCTAAGAAGTGTCTGAGGCCACATTTGAACCTAAGACAACTCAACTCCAGGCCTGGCATTCTATCCGCTGAGCTACCTAGTTGCCCTCATGTTGCTAATTTTAAAAATTCTTTACGATAAAGGATAGCTCTCTGGAATGGGGAGAGGGGAATGTATGGGGAAATATAGACGACAGAAAAACAGAAGATATGAATACAATATTTTTAAAGTCACCGAAAATCAGGGGAGTTGAGCTAATTAATTCAAAATTAGAGACACGCCATGGTACTCAGGCTATTCTGAAACCTGAAAAGCAAAAATTTCAGAACCCAGTTCAAATTGATGGCTCATTGTTTGTATAACAAACAAACAAACAGACCAAAGACAGCCTGTCATCCAATCTCAGGATCAACTGAAATACCTGTTCCACAAGGGCTCCGTTAATATGCAATTAAATAAAGCATCCACTTTGTGGCTTTAACCATGCTTTTTTGTTGTTTCCTTCTGGTCCCAGGCAGACTCCCTGCTCTTTCCCATTGCCAAATTCCATCTTCTTATAAATATATACATAAAGGAAATGTATATGTTGCTCAGTCAATAAACTTGCCAAAGAGATAGCTGTTTTTAGATTTCACAAGAAAACAAATGTCCTTATTCATGAAATTCTTTTTTTAAAAAGACCAAACCTTCCTATGGTCCAATCTCAGCCTGAGTAGAAAACATCAAAGGCAGAGACTAATGGATTTGAGAGACTTCTGTTGAAGCAAAGATCCTAATAGCTATAATATTCGTTTCACATATATTATCTCATTTGGACCAAATAAAAACAATCCTGTGAAGTAAGGGAAGGAACAGAACAGAAAGAAATTATTTGAAACTACCCTAAGGACTTTTCAGGGGCTTTGGAAAAAGGGCTCCTTCCCCCAAAGCAATGTCTTCTATCCATGCTTTAAGTTCTTCCTAGCAGGACAAACAACCTTTCAGGACCGAGTTAGGGCTAAGACTTTGGTACCCTTGTAGAGGTGACACAGGAACTGAAACTGATTCACACAAGGTAAAAACTGTATTAGATCCCTCCTTGGTCCTATTATAGTGGCAGCAATAGAGGGGCAGCTGAGTAGCTCAGTGGATTGAGAGTCAGGCCTAGAGACAAGAGGTCCTAAGTTCAAATCTGGCCTCAGACACTTCCCAGCTGTGTGACCCTGGGCAAGTCACTTGACCCCCATTGCCCACCCTTACCACTCTTCCACCAAGGAGCCAATACACAGAAGTTAAGGGTTAAAAAAAAAACTATGGAGCCCCTGCTGGTGGGAAGATTTTATTCTATTAGGGGAACAAGACATGGCCTCTCCAATACTTCTGTGAATTCATCATATAGTTATTTCCTCCAAAAGATAGATCACAGCCTTTCCATACTTACTCTCATGCTGTGTAACTTTTGTTCAAGTCCTCCTATAAATTCTCTCTAGGGATTAGTCCAACACTTCATCAATTTTCTTCTAGATCATAGGTTCTTAACCTGGGGTCTATGTACTTTTAAAAAAATACCTTTTTATCTTAGAATCCCTACTAAGTATCCAATCTAAGGCAGAGTCACACAGCTAGGAAGTATCTGAGGTCAAATTTGAACCCAGAGCCTCCTGTTTTCAGAGTTGGCTCTTTATCCACTGAGGCACCTAGCTAGAAACTTAAAAAAAATCTTGATAACTGTATTTCAGTAGAATTGGTTTCCTTTATAGTCTGATGTATTTTATTTTATATAGTTAAATGTTACTCTGAAGAGAAGTTCATTGACTTCACAAGACTTCCAAGGGCATTCTGATACAAAAAAAAAAGATTCAAAAACCCTTGCTCTGTATCTTTAAACATTTTGTATTACATATTAATATTATTAAATAAATTATTTACAAAATTAATAATATATATTAAACCAATGCAGGACTTGACCTGTCCATCACATATCTCTTTGTTGATAGGTGTCTGTCCCATCTCCTTTATGAAATTTGTACACAGATCAGAATAGGACTTAAAGCTTATTTGCCTAACACAATCTTCAATGCAGGTTTTTCACAGAAGCTGAAATATTCAAACATCTTATAAAAATGACCCTTGAGCCCTAGGTTACATTCCTCCACACAATATATGATAGGAAATGTTATGGACAAAGGGAATATCTAGACAAAGTATTCTATGAAAATCTGGTTTATGCCATGTTTGGAATAAATAGTTGAGGGTTCAGTGTGATGATCTGAGATTCCCACATCTCCAAAAAAGGTATAAGAGAGGTGAGGGACTAAGAGAGGTGGAGAACAACATGAGAGAATACTAGTGGGGTGTGGTAGAAGGAGGTAGGGAGAACTAAAGAAGTTTTTTGTTATTTAGTCATGTCCGATTCTTTGTGATCCCAATTTGGAGTTTTCTCGGCAAAGAAAATGGAGTGGTTCGCATTTCCTTCTCTAGCTCATTTGACAGATGAAGAAACTGAGGCCAAAAAGGTAAAGTGACTTTCCCGTTGTCCTATGAGAGTTACTCTTGTACCTAAAACATGAGCTCTGATAATGAAGTTCTAGTTTACTGTTCTCTTTGATATCTGGAGAATGTAAAATACTTTATTATTAATAAGAATAAAGAGATGATGTTAAAAAAAAAAAAGCTAGCAAGAGGCCAGATTTGAATTCAAGTTTTCCTGACTCCAGGCCAGGTGCTCCATCCACTAAACGACTTGGCATCCCAAAGAAGCCATGACGTAAGTAAGCATAAGAATCAGGGACTATGATCTGGCCCCAGGTATGGTGGTATAGACAGTTGTCTATGCATGACAAGTAGAGAGAACCAGTCCACTTTTACATCCTGTTTGGCTGCCCCTGCCAGTGAGCCCAGAACCTGAGCTCACATTGGACCTAGCCCTCCTAGAAACTGCTCCTCAAACTTTCAAGTGCTCTCCTGGAATACTTCTCCCACTGGCTAGCCCTGTAGATATTGGAGGCAGCTATTCACTGTACCCCTCCACCCCAAGAGATGTCAAACAACTATAGCAAAACAGCTAAGCCTTAGGTTTTCATATTTCTTAAAGCCTTAAGGAACCTTCACATTTCACCAGTCTCTAATACCCATAAATTATGTCTATGTCAAGAAAGCATGTTAAAATATGAGCCTGGTTAGACATCTTATCTACTTTGTTTTATCTGTTTCATACTTCATCTTTCCTTTTCTGTCTGACAAATGAATTATTTCCATAAGTCTTCCTCAAACACACATCCTCTCTTATTTTTTATTAGCAATGTATATTACTTTTAAAGATAAATCCAGAATCAAGCTTTTATTTCTTAAAGAAGACTCAGACAATCCATACACATCATTTTTTTTAAAATTCGACTTAAAGCTACTCTGAAGGGAAAAAATAGTTAAAATTCAGCCATTAATACTAGGAGTAAATATTAAAAAGGTCCTGTGAAAGTTCTTGAATTAAATAGCTGATGAAAGCTAGTGTTTTTTTTTAGGGGCCTCAATTCAACAGAATTTTTTTCCCCTGTTTCATTCACCAAGACTTAAATATACTGCTAGGAGAAAGAAAGGGCCCCTTAGGTCAGAAAACTTACATAAAGAGGTGCTTCATGGGAGCTCAGTTCCATTGTTTCAGCATCTGCAACAAAAACAACAAACCATGGGAGTTATGAACAAGGTACTATGTATAATAGGCCAGCAGAGTCTCTTTCAGTTTATTCCCTTCAAGTATCAAGATTGATAAGAAAAGGACAAAATATATTAAATAGTCAATTGGCTGAAAGAAATATTGTAAATGAGATTTTATTAAAAAATTTATTGGGAATTTATTAAGAAATTATAATCTATCACCAGAATTAAGAAATGACAATCTATTAAGAAATATTGCAAATGAGAATTTACTAAAAATTTATTGAAAATGTATTAATAAATTGTAATGTATTATTAGAATCAAGAAATGATCACTTATTACAAAATATTGTAAATGAGAATATATAAGAAATTTATTGAGAATTTATTAAGAAATTATAATCAATCATTATAATTAAGAAATGACAATTTAAGAAATATTATAAATGAAAATTTATTAAGAAATTATTGAGAATCTATTAATAAATTATAATTGTTGTTAGAATTAAGAAATGCTCATTTATTAAGAAATATTACAAATGAGAATTTACTAAGAAATTTATTGGAAAATTATTAATAAACTATAATTTATTATTAGAGTCAAGAAATGATAATTTATTAAGAAATGTTATAAAGGAGAATCTATTAAGACATTTGTTGAGAATTTGAAGAAATTATCATTTATCACTAGAATTAAGAAATGATGATTTAAGTAATATTATTAATGAAAATTTATTAAGAAATTTATTGAGAATCTATTAATAAATTATAATTTGTCATAATTAAGAAATAATTTATTTAGAAATGTTATAAATGAGAACTTAGAAATTTATTGAGAATTTATCAAGAAATTATAATTTATCATTAAAATTAAGAAATTATTTGTTAAGAAATATTATAAATGAGAACTAATAAGAAATTTATTGAGAATTTGCTAAGAAATTATAATTTATCATTAGAATTAGGAAATGACTATTTCTTAAGAAATACTGTAAATAAGAATACAATCTGCCCTCTGGGACTGTCTTCTCATATGAGATTTTTTTATAAAAGAATTCCAATTCTCAGTTCATAAACCAGCAAATAAATTTGAAAGATTTAAGTTTAGTTCATTTGCTTCTTTCCTTGTTTGTTTGTTTTCCTGGAAGTAAGGAGTAGATCTGGCCTTTTATTTCATTAGTCTGAGAACAGCCAATAAGAAATCTCCCTTTATTGTTCCATGGAGATCACCACCTAATTTGCAAGAGACAGGTTTGGAGAATCAGTTACTGGGGACACCAGAGAAGAAAGGTCTTGCCCAGGATCATACAGTCAATATTTTGCAAAGACTGGATTTCAAGCCAAGGCTTTCTGATTCTGAGACCAACCTTCTATGATTTGGCATGCAGCTCCTCAGTATCTCTTAGAATACAAAGAAAAATAAATGCTTGTCTAAAGTCTGATCTCAAATTAATCTCTTATAACCTAGTTGTTAACACAAAGGGGGAAAAAACCCAAGTACAACTTTCTGGTGTAGCTGGTGATGCAGTGGATAGAGCACTGGGCTTGTTGTCAGGAAGACTCATCTTCTTGGGTTCAGATCTGGCCTCAGACACTTACTAGTTGGGTGATCCTGAAAAAGCCATCTCACCCTGTTTGCCTCTGTTTCCTCATCTGTCAAATGAGCTGGAAAAGAGATGGCAAACCTCTCCAGTATCTTTGCCAAGAAAACCCCAAATGAGGTCATGGAGAGTCTGACATGACTGAAAATGATTGAATGACAAGAAGAACAATATTCTGGCATAACCGAACCATTTTGGACAGATCATTGTCTAAGGCATTGTCCAAAATCATCATTATCATCCTCAGCATTTTATGACTCATGATCTCACTGGTATAGGAGACTCCTGGGAAGGAGCCCCTTCTCTAAATTTGTTAGAGAATGCAAATTCTCCAAATTTGTACCTTCTCTAAAATTTATCATCTTAGGGAGCTGACTGGAGCACTGATAAGTGAAAGTGATTAACCCACACTAGCAGTTAGTAGATGTCAGAGAGGTCCTGAATCCAAGTCTTCCTGACAGAGAAGCCTCTAAGCCACTATATACCCCACTGTCTCTAAGGAAAAAGCATATTCCCTAAGGAAAACAACATATGCATTGTCATTCAGTCATGTCTGGTCTTAATGACTTCATTTGGGGTTTTCTTGGCAGAGATGCTAGAGTAGTTTGCCATTTCCTTCTCCAGCTCATTTAGCAGATGAGGAAACTGAGGCAAACAGGGTAAAGTGACTTGTCCAAGGTTTGTGTGACCCTAGTAAGTGTCTGAGGCCAGATTTGAAGTCAGGAAGCTCACCTTTTTCCTATTCACTGTGCCACGTAGCTGCCCAGATAAACATAGGCATTACTTTTCCAAAACTATGATGGTAGTTCAGTCAGTGAAGTATAATATCTGACACACAGTAGGTGCTTAATAAGTATTTATTAATTGATTTAATTTGTAAGGGGTGTGTGCCATGCTGCTTCTTTAAATAAAAGCTTTCTGCTAGGTAAATAAAGGCACAGCTTTGATCTGCCTATCTGTCTAGCCCTTTAAGAATGTCACTTTAGGGGGCAGCTGGGTAGCTCAGTGGATTGAGAGCCAGGGCTAGAGACAGGAGGTCCTAGGTTCAAATTTGGCTTCAGACACTTTCCAGCTGTGTGACCCTGGGCAAGTCACTTGACCCCCATTGCCTACCCTTACCACTCTTCTGCCTTGGGTCTTTAAAAACAAACAAACAAACAAACAAACAAACGAATGAATGAATGAATGAATGAATAAATGAATGGATGGATGAATAAATAAATAAATAAGTAAATGAATGAATGAATGAATGAATGACCAAATAAATAAATAAATAAATGGATGGATGGGTGAATGGATGAATGAATAAATAAACAAACAAACAAACAAACAAATAAACAAACAAATAAATAAATAAATAAATAAATAAATGAATGAATGAATGAATGAATGAATGAATAAATAATGTCACTTTAACAGACTATTCCAGAGGTAGCTGGGTGGCTCAGTGGATTGAGAGTCAGACCTAGAGATGGGAGGTCCTAGGTTGGAATCTGGCCTCAGATACTTCCTAGTTGGGTAGCCCTGGGAAAGTCACTTAATCCTCATTGCCTTACTGATCTTCTGCCTTTGGAACCAATACACAGCAGTAATTCTAAAATGGAAGATAAGAGTTTGCTTTTTAAAAAAAAAAAAACAGACTATTTCCTATTAATTATTTCCTGAAAAGAACTATATTTCTAAAGCAAAGAAACAAAGAGACAAAACAAAGTGACTTGCACAGGATCACACGGCTAATAAGTGTCTGAGGTGATTTCTTAATTCAGACTTCTGTTTCCAAATCCAAGGTCTTTTCCACTTTACCAAAAGGACTCTGTTATTATAAAGAAATAATGACTTTTTTTTCCCTATCATGGAAAAACTGACTTGAACCCTAACTTAACTACACATATAAATTTCTTGTTCCTAGAATACTTATGGAAAAAATTTTCAAAAAGAAAAAATACAATAGATAGTCTAAACTGTCTGGCTTCTCTAATTGTATTTATTTTCTTTTTTCCTTTCTTTTTTCCCAAATGAATTCCCCTTTTTCAGTAAATGGCAATGAGTTCTGTATTCACTTGTTGAACTGAATGACTAATACAAGCAACTTTTACTTTAAGCTGAAGAATAAAAGACAATTTTATATTTGCTAGACAAGTTACAACTGGCTGTTCTTCATACATTATCTGTCTGCCCTAAATACCAGGCAAGGAGGCCTCAATGAGCCTCAATTTATTTTCTAATCATAAATTTTCCCCTGCAACTTTATGAAACATAGTTTTTTTAATATAGCAGATGATTCTGAAAATATTTAGAATACTGCAGAAAGACTTTAGGCTGATGTATCATTTTTTAAAATCATTTTTAAAATAACCCTGTAATTTAACTTATATTTTCCTAAACAGCTTCAGAAAAGAACAAGAGCTTTCCAAAAGCTGGCTGGATTGTTCTGGGGAAATTTTTCTAGTATAGAACTTTGAGATTAGCCATATTTTGTGTTTGTTTTGTTTTCATTTAAATTTTGTTCTCACAATCAAATTCTTCCCAAAGGAGTACCAGGGTATGTTGTACAATCATTATACAAATGCTATTGGTTTAGAGTACTAAACATATTAAACATTCACTTCTTTGGTTAGTACAAAATGCAAAATGAAATACTAGACTATGCTTAGTAACAAAGAACAAAAAGTTGGCATATAAAATAACCACTAGAGAGTAAGAAAGAAGAAAAGAAACAAGTGTTAATTATGTACCTTCTATACCCTTCTTCTTTATGGTAGGCACTTTATAAATATAATCTCTTTTGATCTTCATGAAAACCCTAGGAGATAGGTGCTATTTTTAACTTCATTTAAGTTGAGGAAATTAAGACAGATTGAGGTGAAGTGACTTGACCACAGTCACACTATTAGCAAGTGTCTGAGGTCACATTTGAACACAGGAAAGCTAGGTGGCACAATGGATAGAGCACTGGGTCTAAAGTCAGGAACACATCTTCTGAGTTCAAATCTGATCTCAGACATCTACCAGCTTCATGACCTTGAACAAGTCCTTTAGCCCTGATTGCCTCAGTTTACTCATCTGTCAAATGAATCAGAGAAGGCAATGGCAAACCACTTTACTATCATTGCCAAGAAAACCCCAAATGGGGTCACAAAGAGTCAGGCACGACCAAACAACAGTCTGAATTCTGGTCTACTGCTCTATCCACTGTACCACCTAGCTGCCTCCAACTAGATCTGACATACACTGGCTCAGAACAAACTATTTCTTTATTTCTCGAAAGGCAAGTTTTCTCATATTTCTACATTCAAATAAAATAAGATAATGCTTTAAAAGGAAAAAATATACCCTTAGGTTTATAGATTTATGTGTGTGCATCATTTTTGTGCTTAACAACACAATCCTCTGAAATGCAGCAAATTTGGGGTCGAAAAATCTGGGTTCACATTGTCAGTGCTGTTGCTTTCTAATTCTTTGGCCCTGAACAAGTCAGTTTACCCTTTTAGCCATCTCAGTTTCCTCCTACAATAAGAGTGTTAGATTAGAGTTCTCTTAAAAGAATTAAACGTCCCTAGTCTAGGAAATAAATTATTCTGATCCAGTCATATGATACACTCAGAAAGAGAATCTCTTACCCAAATCCAATAACAATCAAGGATAACGAGTGACCACAAGCATAATGATAAAGATTGGGGATTTCTTTCACTTATACTGACTGCCCAGCAAGGTTTTAAAAAGTGGGTAGAATGATCAAATGTTTGCTTAAAAATGAAAATAAGGTTTTCCTAAATAAAATCAAGTGAAAAAAGTCAAAAAATTATTTATAAATTAACACGCTATTGGGAAAGCCAACAGTCTGCAGAAATATTTTTCTGCCTAGAGCTATCGAACTTCCCAGGTGTACACAACCTAAGACAAAATGAAGAATTGAACCATCTACTGAGCTCAGACCATAGGGAGATGCTTCAAGATTAGAAAAAAGCCAATAAAACCAACTGTACAATAAAATCTCACTAATTCAAATTAGGCATGAGGGATCAGTGCATGGACTAAGTCAGAGATCATAAGTTTAATAGAGGCTCCTTTCTTTGCACTTTAGTTCATAGAATAACAAATAGCTCACAGAACCTTCTGCCAAACCCAACAAGTAAATAAGTCGTATGGAATTATCAACACCACTTATATGGGAACAACGTGCCAAAAAATTAAGATCTTGAAGTAGGTTAAATATGACCCCGCTGCTGTCTGGTACATTATTGCCCTATCTGCCAATCCTTCTTCATAGTCAGTATGAAAATCAATCAACAAATATTTTCTGAGTTAATACTGTGTGCATATATGTATTAAAAGTTAAACAGCAACTTAAGAGAAACTTTACAAGGTTATAGGATAGGGAAAGGGACTAAAGGTGTAATTTCATTCCTCTAGGGAACTCCTGGATAAGGAAACTCCCTCTACCAATCATAGTTGACATTTACAATAGTACTTTAAAGTTTACAAAGTGCTGGGCCAACCTTTATTTCATTTTATTGTGATTAATTAGCAAATGGCATAAAAGGGAGAAGACCATTCAAAGCACTTAGAAATAGTTTGAACAAAATTAAATCATGGTAGGAAGTATGAGAATTAGAATTAGCATTCAGTAAATTCTATGCCCAATGTGTCAACTAATGTGTACGGGAGGGTGGGAGTTGTAGGAAATTAATGTGAAATGAGTTCATGGCCAGAAAACAAAAGGCCTTGATTGCTGATCTAGAGTGTTTAGGCTTTATCCTATAGTCTACAAAGCGGAAACAGTAAGTATTATGTGGTTTCACAAGAGGCATGGGAAGAAAAAGAATCTCAAGACAGGAGAAGTCATCAATATGATTAAATGTGGAAAGAAATAAAAAAGGATGAGTTCTAAGAAATGGCCAATAAAGTAGAGACAAGGAGGGGTCATTGGTGATTTTCCAGGAAGCATTTTCAATACATCTGAGGGGATAGAAGCCCTGACTTCATGGGTTTAAGGCAAGAATAGTTGGTAAAGGAGTAAAAAGAGTAAATTAGTATAGGTCCCGCCTTCAAGAAATCTGGCAGTAAAAGAAAGAAGAAATATAAGACTGGAGCTAAGGGAGGTGGGGTAGGAAGAAGGGGGTTAGACTGGACAGCAGAGTCAAACAAAAGACATTGTTATTTTTTTTCCTCAAGTCAAAAGAGCCCTGTGTATACTTCAAGGAAATGGAGCAGTTAAATCTGTCAGAGAACATAATTTCCTTTCAGAAAAACCTTTAAAAATACAAGTAAGCCCATTCTGAGGATGCTTATAACAGGGTAGATGTTTTCTGGCCTAGAGGGAGAAACAAGGTTAATAATTCTATGATTTTTAACTCTACTTCATGAGACTGCTAAGCAAATTAATCATATTCTCTGGAGTACTTTGGATAGCTCCAATCATTCTTTTAAAAATTCTAATTCCTACCTTTTGTTTTTAAGATATTCAAATCAATAAATATCTATTCAATACCTTCCATACAAAGGACATACTCTATATGACCCTCAAATACTTACTAGCTGTGTGATCCTAGACAAATCACCTATTTGCTTCAGTTTCCTCATCTGTAAAATGAGCTGGAGAAAGAAATAGCCAACCACTCCAGTATCTTTGCAAAGAAAATCCCAAATGGAGTCATGAAGAGTCACACAAGCTGTGTGAATGTGGGCAGGTCACTTCACCTCTTATTGCCAATTACCTCCTCTCTAGACCTTGAACCACACCTTCACAACCAATCTCTCAGAATTATTTAAGGCAGACGCCTCAATCAGGGGCCCATAAACTTAAAATATATCTGTATTCTGATAACTGCATTTCAATGAAATGAGTTTCCCTGGTAATCTCACAGTTTTATTTTACACAATTAAAAGTATTACTGTGAGGAAGAGCCCATAAGTTTCCCCACATTTCAAAAAGGTCCATGTTACAAAGAAAGGTGAAGAACCCCTATTTTGAGGAAAGCACATGGAACTCTATATGAATGGTGGGGTTATAATTACCATGAAAGTGTAAGGCATATACATAAAGAATTACATGTTATTACATGATAAGCCTATAAGAAAAATCCAAAGAAGAGATTCAGCCAGGGAGGTATGACTTCCCAGTAGGAAATTGGGACAAATTTTCATGAAGATAAGGAACATCTAAGCTGGGTCTTGAAGGATGAAGAGAATTTCAAGAGCTGAAGATGTGGAGAGAGTTCATTCTAGGCAGAGGGTACAGGATTACATAAACATACAAAGGTGGGGAGAGCTCAGAATGATGTTGGGGAGTCCTACATTTTGACTGGAAATCAGAGATCATGTAAAGGAGGCAGGGGATATAAGGCTGGAAAGGTTGACTGAAACTAGATTGTAGAGGTTTGCCAGATTAAGATTGCTCTTTTATTCTCTGGTCATTGGAGAGTTCTAAACTGACTTTGAGCAGAGCATGATCAGACATGTGCATTAGAAAAACCAATATGGCATTGGTATGAAGTCCCTTGAACAGAAAGGAGATCAAATTAGTCAATACTTGAAATTAATTCAGATTCTTCACTGGAAGGTCATATATTAAAGCTGAAGATCAAACACTTTGGCCACATATTGAGAAGACAGGACTCACTGGAAAAGACCCTGATGCTGAGAAAAGATTGAAGGCAAAAGGAAAAGAGGATGGCAAAGGATGAGATGGATGGATAGTGTCTTGGAAGCAACAAACATGAGCTTGGACAGACTTCAAGAGATAGTGGAGGACAGAAGCGCCTGGCATGCTCTGGTCCTTGGGGTCACAAAGCATCAGACATGACTGAACAACAACAGGAAAGATAAATGACTGAGAAAGGAAATTAAAATTACAGTAAAGCAATGTGAGTAGAAAGGTAAAGCCAGATAGCAGAGATATTAAAGAAATAAAATTTATAAGACATGTACTTAGCAACTAACCAAACATAGAGATGAGAGAGAAGAAATAGGAGGGGCATGAGAGCATGATTAAACAACAGTTTTGGTGAAAAAGCCCTCAAGGTTTTAGCGAACTACAAAAATCAATATTTCAACCATGTGCCATGGCAGCCCACAAACCAGACATAGTCTCATTCTGCACTATGTCCAGATTAAGGGTGCTGACCACTCCCTTTTACTCTGTCCTGATCAAACCAGATCTGGTTCACATGGTATTCATCATCACATTTTAGGAAAAGCATTGACTAATACAGCATTTTCAAAGAATCACCAGAAGGCTGAAAGAACTGGAGAGCATGTTATATACTGATCTATTGAAGGAAATGGGAAATTTTACTCTGAAAAAGGAAAACAAAGTCTGGGGGGTCGGGGGCAGGGAAGAAGTTAAATATGAATACTCTTTTGAAAGGTCTTCATGGACGCCCTGAGGTAGAAGATTGCAACTGGATCTTCTTGGCCCCCAAGAGGAGAACTAGGAGTAGAAAGGCAAAAAATTCTGCTTGATAGAATAACTTTCTAACAATGAGTACTGTCCAAAAGGAGAAAGACTGGAAAGGAAGTGAAGGGAGCTCCTTATTACTAGAAATCTTAGAGCAGAAGCTGGACAAAAGATATAAGAGATTACTTATCATAGTTGCAGAGAGGATTCATTTTCAGGTAGAGATTAGAGTAGATGAATAGCTTTTTAAATTTAGCTTCTCTTATTCCTTGAAATAAGTCCCTCAGATTTCAATATATTTCACCTACCAGATAATGGAATCCACTCAATTTTTTAAAAGGGAAAATCTCAATAACTACATAGGCAACTAATTTTTCCTAACATCCATTAGCAATTGTTTTAAAATCACATGTTTCATTTACAGATTTGAAATAGTCCTCTTGTTTTAAAATTATCATCTTTAGAGGGGAAAAAAAACCCTTTTGTGTCATTTTTCAGTTATGTGTGATTCTTTGTGATCCTATTTGGGGTTTTCTGTGCTGGAGTGGTTTGTCATTTCCTTCTCCAACTCATTTTACAGATGGAAACTAAGGCAACAGGATAAAATCACTTGCCCAGGGTCACACAGCTAGTAAGTATCTGAGGCTAGATTTGAACTCAGTTGAGATAAATAGTTCTAATTTACTATATATAAACTCCTCATCGACAGAAAATAATGTTAGTCTGTCTTTCTAGGCAGCCTTAAGATGGGTGTGTAGTTGTACTAGTCAAGTTGAATATTTTCCCAAACATTCACATGTCTGCTGTTAGTCAGGTGTGACTTGGGCATTTGCCCTCTTCACAATATTTACTTAATACTCAGGTCCTCAGGAAAACTAAAAAGTCCCCTTATCAGATCATGTTTTTTATGGCTTTCCTACAGACTCATTTCCTAAAGCGGCACAAAACTCAACTATTTTGACATGTCCATGCACACGATTACAAAAGAACTAAATTTTACCCTTTGAAGAACCTAAGGCAACAAATACCAAATTAAAGCATACCTTTACGTGCCACATACTACTTTCTACTTGTTCTAGAAAAGAAATTCAACTTAGTAGAATGGCTATTAGCAACAACAGGATGGACAGGGGTATACCTGCTATGTGACCAGTTTTTAATTAGAAGTTAATCATATAAATATAAATTTTAACAATTTTTGCCTCCTCAAATTAAAAAAAAACTTATCTTCTTCCCAATTTCCTCAGGTCCCTGGCTTTCTGGTATGTGGTAGGTAGTTAATCTGATAAAGTATTTTGGATTAATGTGATGATAATGAGTAGTAATGGATTTAAAGTATGTGCATTAAGACAAGGACTTTGTGGAGACAGTATTAACCTAAAGGAGTGATTCTAAAGACAGGAATTCCAGGTATCTTGGTAAAGAGGCAAGAAAGACACTCTGGGAGCAATTAAGCCTATTGACCTAATCATACCACGTTTATCAGCTGCTGGCTGACTGCTCCACATGCAGAAAGACATGTATATATATTTGTGTGCATAGAAGTTGTCACAAATGTGTTTGAGTATACAGTCTATAACTTTATATTTAAAAGATTCTTGACTAAGCATGGTGTCTTTTAAAAATTAAAATTTGTTGCAGTACTTATCAAAATAGCACCAGACCAGTAAGATTTGGGTTGTCTTGTCCCTTACATATATTGGCTATGGGACTTTGGACAAGTTACTTAGCATCTAAGTGCTCTAGGCAATTCTCTAGGACGATAGACTGTACAGCAGGTACAACCTGCATTGGTTTCCTCACCAGAAGTGAATTCTAACAATCAAATCCCAGGTCTTGATGATGATAACCTCAAACTCATCTTTCTCAATGGAGTTTATAAAGAAATAGTGCTGGAACAATTTGCTACCCTGCTATTATTCTTTCATATTTACTTTTCCACAAACTCTTGCATAAGTAGATAAAATAACACCTTTTATAATTAAAGTATTGGGATGTAAACTTGTTTTCTTTATACTTTTTACAGAAAATAAGTCTTCCGTGGGGTAACTTGAATAAAATAGAGAACACTGGAGATAATATGTCTCTTATTTTGTTCTCATATAGTTTTGATTTTGTCTGCAAGGTCTTTGTATGTTGAAAGTTTTTTTATTATACATGATTTAACAGTCATGAGTATTTGGTATGGCAACGTCTATTTAAAACATAGTTCTTAATTTTTATAGATTGTTGTCATATCTGGACAATTATAGGTAATTGGTCAAAGATAATGATCCAGTTCTGGTACTTTGAATTTTCAAAGGCATTTTGAGATCTCTCTAGTCACCAAGCTTGCGTCTCTCTAGATATTCCAAAGGTGCTAAATTTACATGAGTGATATCTTGCACATTTCCTACCATTTCCTTGTGTGCTGATCATTATGTCTGAATTTCTTAAGGAAAACCTATCTGTAATGTTTTGTGGCAAGAAGCTCATCTTGAATTGCTTTGATGAACTCTGCCTACAAACAAATGGGGATGACTCAAACATTTGATTGACACTTCTTTTTTGTTGTTTGCACTGATGTAGATGTCACCCACAAAGGATCTTTTGATTCCTCTCTTAATCATTTCATAGGCTGCGTCCAGAAGGAATCACTTAGAGTAACACTCAACAAATCAAGGGCATCTATCTATTGCTAGCCTTTGTCTGTACCAAAAGGATTTCTGCATGTTTTTAACCTACCTTGTCTTTCTTGACATTGAGGGATAAAAGAATCATAGACTTAAGGCTGGAAAGGATATTAGGACAACTTACCTAACTCTTATTTTGCAAATGAAGAAACAGAGGCTGAGAGAAATTAAGTGACTTGCCCAAAATCACATCATAAACATCAGAAGAATTAGTATTTGAACCCATGTCCTCTGACTCCCTTTCCTCTTTTTTGACAAGAGTGTTAATCTTTTACAGATGCCTAAAGGTGAAGCATTTTGTCTGTATTACGCTGCCTTGTGTTAGTACACTTTCTACATCTAACATGGTCCATTTTACCAAAAGTGTTACATCAAGATTGGTATTGCTTTGGTGTTAATTGATTCATACATATTCTTCCCATTAAATTTTGATTTTAGGATGCCAATAAGTCTCTTAACATAATGCATCTCTAGGTTTCTCCTTCACTGCTATAGGTTTAGTGAGTCTTACCTGGAAAAGACTAAGGATTTGGTATATTTTGCCATCATCTATTGGTTCAATTCAACCATTCAATTCAAGTTCAGTCTTTAATCTAACTATTTGTGCAGCAACCCTGCATTACAAGATATAATTGGAGACAACTTCTATGCAAAAAAGAAACAGTTTAATTTTTTTAAAAAAACCTTACCTTCCATCTTAGAATCAATACTATATATTTGTTCCAAGGCAGAAGAATGATATGGACTAGGTAATGAGATTTTAAGTGACTTATCCAGGGTTATACAGCTAGGAAGAATCTAAGATCATATTTGAACCCAGGACCTCCTGTCTCTAGACTTGGCTCTCAATCTCCAAGCTAACTAACTGCCTTCCAGTTTAATATGTTTTTGATGGAGCTATTAACTTGATGTCTTCATCAAATGATAAACATATTGGTATCATTTCTGGTCAAAGTGATGGTAACAGAACTACCTAATTCTGTCTTTATAGCAGCAAAAATCAAAGCCAAATGAATATTAAAAATAGAAAAAGAAACTACAGTTATCAGTTATATAACTTATCTAAGCACAGATCAGCACAAGGAGATACACAGAAACCTGTAGACACTAAGGAAGGGGTTTAACCAAAGAATTTAGGTTGAAGACACTGCTGAGATTTTCCATCCTGCAGCAGAGCTATTCGAAGGACACTCTCCTCCATGGAATGTAGGCATTGCTACAAGTTTTCAACAAGGAACCTCCCAAGGTAGTGAAGCACCTGGAGTTGTCTGATCCCCACCCTAACAAGAGTCAGAGTATCAGTTATCCAAAAAAGAAAGCAATCAGGAATTCACATTGAAAGGAACTGGAGAGACCTGAGCATTCAAGTGAGAAAGACCCATGACAGTCCCCTTGAATCTACCAGTCATATGTGCATAGATACCAGTGGAAATGAATTAGCCAGAATCCCAGATAATTAAGATCAGGACTAAACAGAAGCCTGCTATCTGAACCAACAAGTGCAGGATCATTAGGTGCTTGGAACAAAAAAGATCCAATTCTAGAAAAAGGTCTAAAAAATATGGATAACAGATATTAATGACAAATAAATTTTATTTATTGAGGGACATTCAGCACTCAGACTCAGAAGAGAAACTACTGCAATTATTAGTAAACACTGAGCTAAAGATATGGCTGGTCATATGGACTATTAGAATTTTTGGAAGAAATGAAGCAAGAGATTTTAAAAGAATAATATAAATGAAATGAGAACTCTAGAAGATCAAATTAGAAATAGAATAGTTTAGCATAGATGGTATGAAACTTTACCTAAGGAATAAACACCCCCCAAGTTAGAAATCACAGTCCGTGAGACAATAAAAAATACTAAATCTAAAGACAAAAAAAAACAAAAAAATATCAGAAAATAAGTATCCTCTATCAAAAATAATTGACTTAGGAAAAATATCAAGGAGTGACGATCAAAGAATAAGATGGCCTGAAAAGCATCACCAAAAAAAAATCCCAGACATCATGTTTTGAGATATTATAAATGATTTCACACAGTATAAAGTCAAAGTGGATAAATGAATTAGACATAAAAGGTGATATCATAAGTAAATTAGGGGAGCATGGAAAAATGTACTTGTCAGATCTATGGATAAAGGAATAATTTATGATCAAACAAGAGATAGAGAAGATCACAGGAAAGAAAATGGATATATTTGATTACATTAAATTAGAAATTTAAATTTTGCATAAACAAAACTAATCCAGCCAAAATTAGAAGGAAAATAGGAAAATGGGTTTCTCTAATAAAAGCCTCATTTCTCAAATATATAAGGAACTGGGCCAAATTTGTAAAATAAGTAAATAAATAAGAGGCATTCCCTAATTGTTAAATGGTCAAATGTATAATTTTCAGAGGTAAAAATCAAAGTTATCTATAGTCACATGAAAAAATGCTCTAAATCACTATCAAGTAGAGAACTGCAAATTAAAACAATTCTGAGATACTACCTAACACCTATCAGATGGGCTAACATGACAGAAAAGGAAAATAAGTGCTAGAGGTTATGTGGAAAAATTGGGACACTGATGCACTGTTGGTAGAGTTATGAACCATTCTGGAGTAGAATTTGGAAATATACCCAGTGGTTTATAAGACTGTGCATACCCTTTACATAGTAATACCACTAGTGGGTTTGTATCCCAAAAAGATAAAAGGAAAAGCAGCTCTTTTTTGTGGTGGCAAATAATTTGAAATCAAAGAGATTACCATCAACTGAGGGAATGGCAGAACAAGTTGTGGTACATGATTGTGATGGAATACTATTATGCCATAAGAAATTATTAACAGGATGGTTTCAAAAAAACAGTAAGGCTTAAATAAATTGATGCAAAGTAAAATGAACAGAACCAGGAAAACATGGTACACAGTAATATTTCAAAGATGATAATCAACTATGAAAAACTTAGCTACTCTGATCAAAACAATGATCCGACACAATTCCAAAGGACCCATGATGATGAATTCTAAATGCTGACTGAAGCTTTTTTTTTTTTTGCTCTTTTTCTTTTTGTATGTGTGTTTTCTTTTGCAACCAGGCTATTAGAAATTGGAAGTAACCCTCAGATGAAGAGTTTCCATTCTAAGAGGGAGAGAAGAAACAAATGTCCCTTCCGAACTTTATTGTCTTCAAAGATTATAGAAGGATTTAAATAAGATAAATAGAGGACCTAGAAGTGGCTTTGTTATATTTTGATGATCTTAAGAGGGGAAAGAAAAGGGAAGGGAAAAAGAATATGCAAAGAAAAAAGTGGGAGGAAGGAGATAGAGAACTTAACTTTTTCATATAAAAAAGTGAGAGGATTCATGAAAAAGACTCGCCCCCCCAAAAAAAAATTTTGAAAAGATGCCTTCTTTGACTCCTTTGCAGAAAGGGATAGGTATGTATAGAACATTTCATAGTACTTTTCTTCTTTCTAAAATTATTAGTTGTAAGGAATGGCTTTCTAGAAGAGAGAAGAAAAAAGGATACAGAGTAAATTTTATAGACTGTAAAAATAAAATACAGCAATAAAAATCTCTTTACAGGACAAAATAATCATAGAACATATAAAACATCCTTGAGTCTATCTACTCAGACACATAGAGAAACTATAGGAGTATCACTAAAAACACTCTTTAGGAAAAAAGGGATACTAAATATTTGGAGAAATATTAGCTGTTGATAACTAAAACATTCCAAATTAATGAAAACAACAATATTATCTGAAATAATTTACTTATTTAGTAACATACCAATCAAACTATAAATATATTACTTTCTAGAGCTAGAAAATATAACAACAAAATTTGTCTGGAGGAACAAAAATTCACAAATCTCAAAGAAAACAAAGTGGCAAAGAAGAAACAATAGCAGTGCCAGATCTCATTCAATGCTTCAAAGCAGTAATTATTTTTTTTAATTGTCACTGTTTAAAAAAAGTAGAAAAGTTGATCAGTGGAATAAATTAAGTATACAAGATAAATCTAGTAAACAGAAAAATAGTGCTCAATAATATCCAGAACTCCAACTACTCAGATAAAGATTCACTATTCAACAAAAACTGTTGGGACAACTAAAAAGCAATCTGGGAAATGTTAGATTTAGAACATCTTACACCATCTACCTCAATAAATTAAAAGTAGATACATAACCTGGTAGAAAAGACTATATCATATAAAAAAATTTTTGCAAGATCAGAAAAGTGAGAGATAATGAAGATTATAAGAGATAAAAATGTATAATACATAAAATTGAAAAGCTTTTACCCAAATCTAAACAGTTGACATTAGAAAGGAGCTGATTAATTTGGAAAGATATTTGTAGAAAGTATTTCTAATAAATGACTGGTATCTGAGATATATAAGGAATTGATGTAGATAAATATACAGGAATGGGAAGCATTCCCCCAGTAGATAGATGGTTAAAGAATAGAACAGATAACTCTCAAAAGAAGAAAGGTAAGCTATCACAAATCATAGGGGGAAAAAATGCTCCAAATCACTAAAAAAAAAAATGTAACAGGTCTTGGGTTTCAATTCAGCCCCATAAAATTGACAGAGATGAAAAAAAATGGAGAATGACAATTGTTAGAAGGGTCACATGAGGACAGGCACACTAATTCACTATTGGTAAAGCTCTGAATTGGTCTAGCCACTCTGGAAAACAATTTGGAAATATACCCAAAAAGTCATTAAACTATCTATGTATACCTTTTTACCCACTGATACCATTTACTTGGCACATACCCCAGAGAGATCAAAGACAAAGAGAACAAACCCACATATACAAAGAACTAGAAAAAAAGGTAGTGCCCATTAATTTAGGAAGAATATAATATGATAATATGTATTCTAGCATTATAATATTATTGCATGCTAAATTAAAATATAATATTATATTGCCATGAGAAATTATGAAGGGGTGGATTCAAAAAACATGAAAAGATTCATATGAAATTATTAGAACCAATAATGAAGCAAGCTTCCCATCTCCTGCCAGAATCACAATGGGCTCAAAACAAAGAATGAGATATAGATTCCCAAACATGTCCAATATGTGGATTTGCTTTGCTTGAATATCCTTATTTGACACAAAAGAGGATTTAGTAACTTAACAGGTGATAACTGTTTTTTTTTTCCCTATCAAGTACAGAATACAAAAAAAAAATTTAACTTAAAAAAATACAACTCCAAACAACTTGGAAAACATGTTTCCACATGTATACCCCAAAATGCAACTTTCAATAAGTTGGAAGACACAGTTAGTTTTATTTAGAAGAAATAATCATAGATTCAAGGCTAAGCAGAGCCACAAGGGATTTAAATTCTTCCTGGAAGTTACCACCTGTCATACAAATTGTTCTTGATATTACTGTGTTGGCAGGATGCTTAGGGGGAAAAATATTTCAATGTGGATATCAAATACTCTAGTTTTCTTATTATACTTGGAATATTTCACAAATTTGTTGTTGTTGGGTTTTTTTTAGAACCCTTACCTTCCATCTTAGAAACAATACTGTGTATTGATTCCCATGCAGAAGGCAATAAAGGTTAGGCAATGGAAGTTAAGTGATTTGCTCAGGATCATACAGCTAGGAAGTGTCTGAAGACAGACTTGCATATTTGTAATAAAGGAATAATCCATGGGTATAGAATTGTGCAAAAGGATTTGTGATAGTAAACAAAGCTAGTGTAAATATCATGACACCTTCGGGAAGATTGTCCAATGATTACCAAAAAAAAATAAATTATTCTTTATATCCCTGGGACTTTCTGGCAAATCCTTTTTGTTCTGCAAGTAATTTATTGCTTTCTTTTAAGTGTTTATAACTTTTTAATGATACAAGTTGTGAAAGTGAAGTACAAAAATGTGAATGTAAGGTACATAAACATTTAACTGGCCTACATGTGAGAAACCACTGGCATTCCCATCTTTTGATAATACATACGTGATGCCTTCTGCTAAGAAAGGCTTGAGTCTTCAAGGAAGTTAGTAAAGGACTTGTCTAATAATTCATATCGGGTGGTTAAGGATTTGAGCCAATCATCATGAATCTTATCTGGTTTTATTACTTTCTATTTTTGCAGAGAAACTAAAGTTTGCTATCTGCCTTGAAAAAGCCATGATGTCATTCGTTATAGTAACAATGCACAAGTTGTTCTGTGTTTAATCCAGTTGGCATTTTCTTTCTTTTGGACTTCTTGCAACTATACAACCAACTGTTTTCTACATCTCCCTCAGGAGTTGTCTCTCTTCTCTAATTTCTGTATGTCTCAAGCTTCTGTAGTAATGTTTTTGATGGATAATAAATTGATAATAAAATAATAAATTGTTCTTTGGACTGCTTTGATTTCTTGCAAAATCTAGAGCCATTTCAGGCTTGTGGAAGCCTTTTCAGAATAATGTTTTTAAAGGCACAAAACAAAATGCATAGGATTATAAAAGAAACCAATTATATATACACATATGCACACACACATACAAAATGATAGAAAACCTCAAATTTAGTAGTAAGAGATCAAGTTTAATCACATTTGGTAAACTATACAAAGAGATGTCAGCCCAATCTCCTTAAAAAGCCATTTTCTTCTCCATGTACTGATGCAGAGTGAAATGAGCAGAACCAAAAAAAAACATTGTACACAGAGAATGATATATCATGGCGCAATCAAATGTAATAGACTATGCTACTAATAGCAATGCAATGATCCAGGACAATCCAGAGGAACTTATGAGAAAGAACACTATCCACATCCAGAGAAAGAACTGTGGGAGTAGAAATGCAGAAGAAGAAAAACATATGCTTTATCACTTTTTTATATGGATATAGGATTGGGGGTTTGGGTTGCAAAAGATCACTCTATTACAAATATGAATAATATGGAAATAGGTTTTGAGTAATGATACATGTATAACCCAGTGGAGCTGCTTGTCGGCTTCAAGAGGGGGAAGGAAAGAGGGGAGAGAGAGAATATGAATCATGTAACCATGGAAAACATTCTAAATAAATAAAATTTTTAAGTCATTTTCTTCAAGTCATTATCCCTCTCAAAAAACCTTCACTGGCTCCCCAGTGCCACCCTCCTCATGTGGGCATTCAATACTCTACAAAAACTAGGCTACCTTAACTCTAGCTTTTTCCTGAAACAAACCCTTTGATCCAGGTGAGCTGGTCTCCACACTGTCTCTTAGCCATGTGATGCTTTTTGTATAAATGGAGATTTTGAACCTTGGACTTCATCCCCCATAAGTTCCTTGGTTTTTCCAAAATTCCCTTTAATCTCTCCTGCGCCTCCAGGTTTGCGTGGCCACGTTATTGTTTTATATTTGGTTATAACTTCTCCCTCTTGCTCTTTTGTTCCTGGGAGCAGGCCGGCTAGTAATCTTTTAGTTAGGTCTCTGTTAGTTAATTATTAATAAAATATTCATAAATATAATATTTAGTATTTTGTATATTAATTTTAATCTCCACATTTAATATACACATACACACATATGTACAAATATATAATATATACACATATAAACACATACAGATATCAATATCTATCTAATAATATCTATATATAACATAGAGTTCTATCATATTTATAGACATAGATAGATCTATATATTTATATCTATCTTTACACACACACACACACATACACACACACACACACACACACACACACACACACACACACACACACACCCCTACCACCACAACTTTGATCACAAAACTGTCCTTCCTCTCATCTCTACCACTCCCAGTGATCCTACCCACCTCAGGTCCTACCCTCCTTTAAATATTCAACTCCCACTGATCCATGTCTTCTTTCCTAAAGCACTCCCTCATAACACAATACTTTGTCATCTGTTGTCTTGTGTTTTTCTGCATTTCACTGTCTTGTCTCCCCGCCTAGACTATAAGATCCTTTACAGCATGGGGTTTTTTTGTATATTTTTGTTGTGTTATCCAAAACCGTAAGTAATCAGGCGATAGGTACTGATTAATTAAAACCTACTATGTACCACCAACTAGGCTAGACCCTGGAGATATAAGTACAAAGAGTAAAATAACCCCTTTTCAAAATGGCCTGCCATTCTAATGGAGGAGATGACAAATATATCTAGAGAAGTATATAGCACAAATACAAAGTGAGTAAATACAAATATGTGCAGAGTCATTAAAGAAAAACCTCAACACATGAAATGAGTTATGGGAGCAGGTTGAGACATAATTGTTCTTCATCAGACCTGGGTGATGGGAGCCAAAGTAAACATTATAAAACCATTGTGCCCTGTTAGTTTATTCTGTCAGTCAACAGCATTTGCTCAGTGATTGCCCCATGTTTAATGCTATACCTGCTCCTTGAAGTGTATTGAAGTGCAAAGAAAATGAAAGAAATAGCCCTTGCACTTAGGATCATACCACCATAAATCTAGAGACAATAGGGACCTCAGAAATCACCTAAAGTTAATCCTCCCATTTTACAGATGGGGAAACTGAGACCCAGAAACTTAGAATGCCTAACACAGGATCACCTAAGAAGAAAGTGTCAATGGCTGGATTCCATTCTGCATGCTCTGACTCTAGACACAGTATCATTGTCTTGAATCAGAGTCTAGAAATCTATGAGGGGGCTTTTTAAACCCTCTCTTCCATGGCAAATGTTGGAATGTTGAATGCTACCTTGATTCTGGAACTGGAACTGGGAACCATACTCAGTAGTTTGGAAGAGATGGGTGCATCCAAAAATTAACTTTTATAAACAAAAATACATGCCACTATGCTCACTCTCTGGCCCCAACAAGAAAACTACAGGGTGTGAGCACCCAGAAAAGAAGGCACAGGAACCATTTGGCAAGGAAGTGCTCATCATGTTCATGGTCTCCAGAACCATTTCCCCTTTAAAGCTGAGGGCTCCAGGTAGACTTTGGCCAAGAGTGTGAGGTGTCTTGTTTTATTGTCTGATGATCATGATTTTTTTTTAGGAAAATAATTTAGGTGTTGTTTTTTCCCCCAGAGGAGGAAGAAGACTAGACTGGACTTAGGAAACCCAAGTTGGATTGCTGGTGGCCTGTCAACAGACTCTTCTTTCTCCACATGAGTTTTTCAGTGTGTAAATACTGTAGAGGGGGGAAGGCTATTTTCCACTGCCTACACACAAGCCTGTTGTGAGTGTTAATGAATTAGTGCTCATAAAACACTGTGAGGTCAAGTGTAAAAACAATGCAACTTTGTCCTGCACCCTTTCAGACCTACTTAGAAATCCCAATGAAATTCTAAGGAGCCAAAGCTCTCCTAGCTGTGCCCATGGGAGTTCAGATCTCTACCTGTTAATCCCCATTTCATACCCGCAGACAAGTGATAAGCATCTGTACCTACAAAATTGTTAATTCAACAATCACAGGCTACTACAAGGTGCAGTGAATTGGTAGCTGATTCAAAGCAGAAAGACCTAAACTCAAATCCAGCCTCAGACTATGTGACTGGACAAGTCACCTAATATCTCTCAATCTCAATTTCCTCATCTGTAAAATGGGGATAATAATGGCATCTACCTCCAAGGTTTGTAGTGAAGATCAAATGAGATAATATAGGTAAAGTGTTTTGCAAACCTTTAAGTGTTATGCAAATGCTAGTTGTCTTCACAGTCATCATCGTTATTAATTATGGGCCAACTATGTGCATATCACTCTGTGGGTACTTAAAAAGAAAAAAAGTTGAGATAAAAAGGAGTTCTTATTTCATGGAATTTATTATTGACAACAATAATAGTATCTGACCTTTATATAGTACGTTAAGATTTTTTAAGCATTTTACACATAATGTTTCATTGGATTTTCATAACCCTGTGGTGCAGATACAATGGGCATCCTATCCCCATTTTATGATGCAGAAACTGAGGCTCAAAGAGGTTGGGTGACTTGTCCTTATTCACATGGTACCAAGTGTTTAAAGCAGGCTTAGAACCCAGGTCTTCCTGGCTCTATATTGTTTCTAAAATTACTCCCTGGTACAGAAAAGGCTTCCTGGAGGAGATGGCATTTGAACCGGACTTCCTGAGTTCAAATGTGTCTCAGACACTTACTAGCTGTGTAATCCTGGGCAAGTCACTTAACCCTGTTTGCCTCAGTTTTCTCATCTGGAAAATG
This sequence comes from Gracilinanus agilis, assembly GCF_016433145.1. Taxonomy (NCBI): domain Eukaryota; kingdom Metazoa; phylum Chordata; class Mammalia; order Didelphimorphia; family Didelphidae; genus Gracilinanus; species Gracilinanus agilis. Next base: position 337,035,503 of record NC_058130.1, on the reverse strand, counting down.
AGTTGGAGAAGGAAATGGCAAACCGCTCTAGTGTCTTTGCAAAGAAAACCTTCAAAACGGGGTCATGAAGAGGCAGACAAGACTGAAATGACTAAACCACAACAAAGGATTCTCTGTTCTTAATAAGATATAGTCTAATAGTGGTTAATCTCCCTTTGGTGGAAAAGGATCCCATTCCTAATTCCCCAATATCACTAAAGCATAGCATTTCAAAAGGTAGAAGGACAGAGGGCAGGCCAAACTTAGGAAACGACATGAACAAAGATACAAAGAAAGAATAAGATTAGTACAGGTTAATAGTGAATAATCATGCCATGCGAACCTAAATACAAAAGTCATTTCTATTTGGAGGCAGCTCGGTAGTGTCCTGGCCTTAGAGTCAAGAAGAACAAAATCCATATCTGCCTCCAACACTTACCAGCTGAGTAACTCTGGGGAAATTTCTTAATGTCTATTTTCCTCAGCTTCCTCCTCTGTGAAATGGGGATTATAAGAGCCCCTACCTCCCAGGGTTGCTGCGAGGATCAAATGAGATCACACATGTAAAAGTGCTTTGCAAACCTATAATGCTTTGCATTATATAAAAGCTAATTTAGCCGCCAATGAGGATGACATCCAAATCCTTCATTTTAATGATACAGAAACTGAGACTCAGGAAGGTGGTGACTAGCTCAAGGTTCATCTGGTACTAAGTGACAAAGCTGTGATTCAAATTTGGGTCCCATCACTCCCATCTCGCTCACAGTCTTTCCACTTACAGGCTATCTCACCTTAGTCTTATGGAATGCAAAGCACTTCCCTTCCAATGATGCCTATGAATCAGGTAACAGCAGTACTATTATCCCCCTCTGGCAGAAAAGTCACAATAATTTGCCCATGCTGTAAGCCAGCTGTTAAGTGGTAAAACCAATATTTGACAGAAAGTAAGGCTGAAAAGTTTGGGTTCCATTTCAAAAGGAGCCTTGAATGCCATATAAGAATTCATTCTTTATTAAGTATTCAACTCAACTCAACAAAGTTTTATTTGGCACTTTCTGTGTTCAAGGAGGTATGGGGTGCTAGGCGACACAAATCTGGCTTCAGACACTTACTAGCTGTGTGACCCTGGGCAAGTCATTTCACCCTCTTTGCCTCCGTTTCCTCATCTAGAAAATGAGCTAGCAAAGAGATATTACAGTATCTCTGCCAAGAAAACCCCAAAAGAGGTCACAAAGAGTTGAACACAACTGAAACAACTAAACAACAACAACATTAAGGAGCTTATATTCTATTAGAAAGTCAAAAGTTATACATTTTCTGAATTAAAGAAAGAAATGTCCTAACAAGCCCAGATGATGTATATCTTTCCTTTTAACTTGCAAGGAAGCATTCAAGTTGGTCCTGCATCCAAGTGTAATAATGTACATTTGCAACTTAGTTATTTGTTTTTCTCAGCATTTTGCAATTGTTATAAATCATAAAATAACATTTTCCTTTTACTTTCCTACAAGAAAATATATTTTAATAAATTAACTATTTATTAAAATTAAATTTATCAATTATTAATAACCATCTAATTCAATTACAATATTTTTTAAACCGTTAACCTTCCGTCTTGGAGTCAATACTGTGTATTGGCTCCAAGGCAGAAGAGTGGTAAGGGCTACGCAACAGGGGTCAAGTGACTTGCCCAGGGTCACATAGCTAGGAAGTGTCTGAGGTCATATTTGAACCTAGGACCTCCTGTCTCTAGGCCTGGCTCTCAATCCACTGAGCTACCCAGCTATCCCCTAATTCAATTATAATATAATTAAACTAATAAAATAATGGATACATATTTTATTTTTAACATAGATTTATATAACATTCATTTTATTAATAATGAATATAAAGTAATATATTTATTCTATTTTCCTACAATAAAATATATTTTAATCTTTTTGAAACTGCTCAGTTTTTCCCATTTTTTTCTCTTAGCTGATCAACAAACTGATTTGTTTATTTAAGGAGGAAGGAAGGGATTATATATATGTGTGAGTGTGTATATAAAGGTATATACACATATTGTATATGCATGTAAATCTACAAACATAGGCAGAGATCAGAAGAGAGAAGGAAAGCACTGGAAAACACTGCTTGAGATTACTTCTATGGGTTGATTCTGCAGGCCCTACTTAGGCAAATCTCCCTATTGTTGCCCAAACTGGTAGCATAGTAGATACAGAGCCCCAGGGAGTAAACATGGAGCTCTGTCTAAGTGAGAGCCATAGAATCGAGTCCATTGTAAGAAAGAATCATGAAAAGAGCTTTGTTGAAGACGTTTTCTCTCTTGTTTTTTAATGCTCTTCAAGCTTCACTGAAATGGTCACAATTAACATTTAAGTGAATAGGCCAGTGTACAGATGCCTTTCACAATCCAAATAAAGAGTTTCCTGTGCCCAATTTGTTTTTACCTCAATATTCAAGCTTCTTTTTGGGGGGGTCTAAATCCTACCACTCCTGGTGGATGCCAAAGACAAGACGAACCCCCTATCTAGAACTGAAATCTTTTACCTAACAGAGCCAAGGAGGGTTCCGATTACCAGGACCGTCAGGCTGTACACAGACATCTTTTCACTCCAGATAAATTATGTGGTGGTTGGAAAACTAGGAAGACACAGAGTTTGGCAGCAAAGAGTAGAATTAGTCATTTCATGAAACTAAAACACAGAAGTTATTATGAAGCAAAATTATTTCCAGCGGTTTTAATAAGCTAATCTCCACAATGGCCCCATGAAGTAGGTAGAGCAGTGTGATTGGTCCCTTTGTGAGCAGCGCACCAGAGATGCTCGCTCGCTTTCCCAGGGTCAGTGACTTCCAATCCCAACTCGAAGGACAACATGTTAAATTCCCTCTTCCCGGTTCTGTGCTTGCAAAGTCACACCAGCCTCTCCCGTCTCCAATCTTACCATTGCTTGTACATTGAAACTATAGTCACCTTCCTGACATGCTCTCCATTCCCAGGTGTACTTCAGCTGTCTTTCATGACTTCCCCTCGCTTGAACTCCTTATTCTTTAGTGTTAAAGCCAAACTTCTCTCAAACCTTATTTTCCACTCTTCTCATAAACAAAACCTCAATTCTATTTCAACCAGATTGAGCTACTCCTTGTTATTCAGTTGTTCCAGTCATGTCTGACTCTTAGTGACCCCGTTTGGGGTTTTCCAGGCAAAGATACTGGAGTGGTTGGTCATTTCCTTCTCCAGTTGATTTTCCATATGGGGAAACTGAGGCAAAAAGGGGTAAGTGACTTGCTAGCGTCACACAACTAGTATGTGTCTGAGGTCACATTCGGACTCAGGAAGAGGAGTCATCCTCCCTCCAGGCCCAGCATGCTATCCACTGTGCCACCTAGCTTGTCCCTTGGCCTACCTACTCAGGCTCCCCCAAAGACATCAGGCAGTACGTAGGTCTTGATATTTTTGCCTAGGCTAGGCTCCTGTGTCTACCCTTACCGGAATTTTATCCCAAGTCTTAACCCACCTTCTCTATAATTCTGCCCTGACCACCTCAGGCTAGTTTCTCCTCCAATCACCTTTTTCCTGAACTATTTCTTTGGCACATCACTGACACTGAGAAAAAATGTGTGCCGTTAGAGCACATAGATTAAGATACCATGTACTAAATTTGCAGTGACCTTGGATAAATTATTTAACTTTCCTTGGCCTCAGTTTCCCATCTGTGAGATGAGGGGATGAAACAAGGTGATACTGAAGGACCCTTCCAGATCCAAATCTATGATAGTATCTGCTCTAATCCTCCCATTTTATGATGAAGAAACGGATACTCAGAAAGGTTAAGGAGGTGATAAGCAACAACACTCCGACTCAAACAAAGGTCCTCCAATCCTAAATCCAGCCCCTTTCCACTATATCTTCACTTGATGGAACGTTGGTATAGTAGAAAGAACATTGGACTGAGAATCACAACTTGGGTCCTCTACATAGCTGTGTGATCTTGAACATGTCATTTACTGGTGGAGCTGTGAACTGATCCAACCATTCTGGCTGGCAATTTGGAACTATGCTCAAAGGGCTATGAAAGAATGCCTGCCCTTTGATCCAGCCATACCATTGTTGGGTTTGTACCCCAAAGAGATCATAGATAAACAGACTTGTACAAAAAATATTTATAGCTGCGCTTTTTGTGGTGGCAAAAAACTGGAAAATGAGGGGATGCCCTTCAATTGGGGAATGGCTGAACAAATTGTGGTATATGCTAGTGATGGAATACTATTGTACTCAAAGGAATAATAAACTGGAGGAGTTCCAGGTGAACTGGAAAGACCTCCAGGAATTGATGCAGAGCGAAAGGAGCAGAGCCAGAAGAACATTGTAGACAGAGACTGATACACTGTGGTAAAATAGAATGTAATGGACTTCTGTACTAGCAGCAATGCAATGACCCAGGACAATTCTGAGGGACTTATGGAAAAGAACGCTACCCACATTCAGAGGAAGAACTGCAGGAGCAGAAACGGAAGAAAAACAACTGCTTGAACACATGGGTTGAGGCGGACATGATTGGGGATGTAGACTCGAAACTACCACACCAATGCAACTATCAACAATTTGGAAATAGGTCTTGATCAATGACATGTTAAAACCAGTGGAAATATACATCAGCCATGGGGGGAGGAGCTCAATGGGTGAAGGGGAAAGTAAGAGCATGAATTATGTAACCATGTTAACTTTTCTAAAAAATAAATACTAAAATTGTATTTTAAAAAATGTCATTTATCTTCTCTACGTCTTAATTTTCTTATCTGAGCAATGGGGATAATACCACCTATTCTATTACCTTCACAGGATAATTTCAACAATCAAATGAGGTCATGCATATGAAAGTTTTTTGAAAAAAAAAAGACTATAAATATGTTATTATTGTTATGTAAATGATCTGACTGCCCCTATTAGACTGTAAGCCCCCTATCTAAGGAGTCTTATCTTATACTTCTTTATATTCTCTAGAACTAGACCTACACACTTATTGGAGTCTCACATCTTCTATAAGGCTTGTCTAAGCATTTCATCCCAGAATAGTTTGCCCCTTCTCTGAACAGTGACACTGACATAGTTTTATAGAAAAAATTTTTTAAAAATCACCGAACCCTATTCTCTATCAACTTCTTCCAAAATATCATTAACATAGATCAAACAAGGTGCTCAAAAGTCTTCAATGCTCCCCAAAGGCTACTAAATACAATTCAAAACCCTTAAACTGGCAGTTAGAGTGAACTATAATCTGCCACATTTTCCTTATCAGCCTCCAAAATCTTTTTACTTCAAATGGAAACATATTGTGCCATCTCCCTATTCTGTACCTCTGTGTCTAGAATTCCCTCCCCTCGTCACTGGAATTACCCCCCAATCCTTCATTATGGATTAAATACTATCTCTTCCCAAATCCTTTTAAACTGAGAATCTTTCTTTTCTCACACCTCCCATAGCACTTTCTTTGTCCATTTATTATTCACTTAGAGCTTGATTCATATCACAATTATTTATGTACACATGTTATCATCTCCTAGATTGTAAAGCCCATGTAAGGAAGGGCTAGGTAGTATTTATCTTTAATTCTCCCTTGGAACCTAGCACAGTCAAGTTCTGCAGTCAAGATTAATCCCTTAACTGTTTAGTTGACGCCACATAGGAAACTAGTTGTTGCTTTTCTCAGGGTACCTGGATGGGGACACTGGCAATATGGTATAAGGGAGAAAGAAATGATGGAGTCAAGAAGACCTTCATTCAGATCAGACTTCACACATTTACTAGCTGTGTGACCTTGGGCAAGTCAGTTCCTCTCTCCATATCTCGGTTTCCTCATTGGTAAAATCAAGAGATTTGACTCACTGGTCTCTAAGAGCCCTTCTAATTCTAAAGTTATAATCCTGTGATCCATGACTTTAGTGTTGTCCAACACTAGGACAAAGTGAGAAGTTCATCAGGTTCATTGATGGGGTCTACAGAGAATAAATGAAAAGGGAAAGAAAAAGAGAAGGAAAGCCCATGTAGTAGCAGCAGTATGAATTTAAGTTCCTGTAACCACCTGCCTAGCATAATTTTTTCTTTCTCTTTTTTTAAAATCTTGTTCTATCTTAGAATCAATTCTAAGACAGAAGAGTAGTAAGGACTAGACAATGGGATGGATTTATCAAAGGTGACACACCTAAGAAGTGTCTAACGACAGATTTGAACCCAGGTCCTCCCAATTCCAGGCCTGACATTCTATCCACTGTGCTACCTAGTTACCCCTCAAACATAACTTTTTTTGATTGAAATTATTTTTGATGTAGGTAAATTGAGGATGGCTTAAAACTGCTAGAACTTGGGTCCACAGATCTCCAAGGAATTCACATATATAGATGTCAGGGGTTCTGTGTACTTGGATGGAGGGAATTACATCTTAATTTTCTTTTTTTATTAATTTTCTTTTTTTTATTAATTTTCTTTTTTTAGAATATTTTTTCATGATTACATGATTCATGTTCTCTCCCTCCGCCATCCCTGAGCTGACAAGCAAATTCCACTGTTTTATACTTGTCTTATTACTCAAAACCTATTTCAATATAATTCATATTTGATACATCTTAAAACCCAGTGGAATTGCTCATTGGCTATGGGATGGGGGAAGGAGAGAACATGAACCATGGAACCATGGAAAAATGTTCTTAATTAATCAATAAAAAATTAAAAATACATATTTGATACATCTTAATTTTCACTAACCTCTAGCTGAAATATAGTATTTCCTTCCATTAAAAATGTCAAAAAACAACATTCTCCTAAGGAGGGTCCACCAGGTTCCCTCATCTGCCAAAGGGGTCTATGACATAAAAAAGGTTAAGAAACCACATCCCAGAACTGAAGTTGTTTACTGACTAGTAAACTTTTCAGTTTATTAAGCATTCGTGTTCAACAGAATTCTAGGAAATATACAGAAGCACAACCATGTGCGAATGTCCAAACGCTGTGCCTGGTGACTTCTGGCAATAGAGTTTATCAAGTGTAAGAATATTTTCCTTTACTCCTGTCTTCAGACAACAACGAATTTATAGCAATATTTCCTGGAAATGAAACATTCCCATTGATCTCTTTTGCTCCCTCCTACAAAGGAACTTGTTAATATCAACATTAAATGCAAGTGTTCAAAACAAATAACTCTGTCCCTTTTTTAGTTATTTAAAGTCTGTTCTAAGATATGAGTTCACTGTTATTTTGGGGTGGGGAGGGAAGGAATTCTGAAGACTTAAATAAAATACAGAAAATTCAAAAAAAGGGAGAAAATTATTCTACAAAAGCTAAAGAAAACATTATTTGATCAGCTTAAGAAAGTCAAGTCAACCACAGACAGCCTGATTTCTGAACCCAGCTGATAGAGCAGCCAATTTCCCAAGCATTAATGAAATGAACACTTCTTTGAAGGAAAAGAGCAGTATTGATCATTCTGTCTTATGCCTCAGGAGAAACATCTAATAAATATTTGACAAACCTTATTGGAAAGATGTTTTGAGAAATCCCTGTTGATGTCCCTGAGATACCTTCCCCACATCCCAAAATTAAATCTGAAGTAGATTGGGGTGTAAAAAAAAATAAAGTATGAATAGTGTCTCACCTAAACTCAGTATTTGCTGCTGGGTCATGAACAGTAGGTTCTTAATCTAGTTGGGTTGAATTTCACTGAAACATGGGGTGGGGAGGGGGATTATGCTATAGGAGTAGCGCACACACTTCCTGATTCTTCATCTGGCTCCACTCTCAGGAAACCAGGCAGGGAAACAGGAAATACAAAAGACTGTTGTTGGGGGCAAATGGGGAATATTTTTTTTAACTGTCTAAGGCACTGCAAAAAATAAATAAATAAACTTCCCCCACCCCCCACCCCCAACATTGGAAGCTTCACATTCAATTTTAACATCACTACTGTTTCCAAGCATTCTAAAGAGTTCAGCACACTTTACAAAAAGTCAGTCAGTGGATATTTATTAAGGGCCTACTATGTGCTAGACACTGAACTAAGTGGTATAAAATTAAAAACCTGTTTTCATCCATCACCACTTCCAAAAGAGGAAAGAGGAGGGTATATTTTACCATATGGGAGATTCAATCTGAGAGTGAGAATCATGATTGGTCATAGCAAGAGGAAAATTCATGATCTCTAATTTTTCTTTCACTGTTCTGAGTCAGGCCAGATGGATTCCACAACTGAATTCTACCAAACATTGAAAGAACAATTAATTCCAATACTATATAAACTATTTGGAAAAAATATTGAAGAAGGAATTCTTATTTGGTAAAACTACCAAATTCCTTTGATGACACAAATATGGTGCTGATACCTAAACCAGAAAGAGCAAAAACAGAGAAAGAAAACTATAGATCAATTTCCCTAATGAATATTGATACAATAATTTTTTAAATTTGTTCTTGTGATTTTTAAAATGTATATATTACTTCCCCAATTACATGTAATGATAATTTTTACATGTTTTCCAAAATTATAAGACCCAAATTTTCTCCCTTCCTCCCTTTCCTCCCCACTCTCAGAGATGGTAAGAAATTTGACCTGAGTTATAAATGTATGATCATGAAAAACATTTCCATATCGGTTATCGCGATGAAAGAATACTCACATAAAACCAAAATCTCAAAATAAACACAAATAAAGTGAAAATAGTATGATGCAAAAATTTTAAATAAAATAATAGTAAGGAAATTACAGCAATATAGCACAAGGATCATTCATTATGTCCAGGTGGGTTATGTATGAGGAATGTAGGGGTGGTTTAATATTAGTAAAACAATCAGTATAATTGTCCATATCAATAATAAAACCAATAGAAAACATATGATTATCTCAATAGATGCACAAAAAGCTTTGGATAAAATACAATATTCATTATTCTGATTCATAAGAGGCTGCTGGCTTTCCTAAGGAATTTAAAATAAAAATGTATATTTCCAGGGCAGCTAGGGAGTATGGTAGAGTTCCAGGCCTGGAGACAGGAGGACCTGGATTCAAATCTGACCTCAGCCACTTCCTACATGTGTGTCCCTGGGCAAGTCACTTAATATCAACTGCCTAGCCCTTACCACTCTTCTGTCTTAGAATTGATACTAAGGAGGGGCAACTGGGTAGCTCAGTGGATTGAGAGCCAGGCCTAGAGATGGGAGGTCCTAGGTTCAAATACGACCTCAGACACTTCCCAGCTGTGTGACCCTGGGCAAGTCAATTGACCCCCATTGCCCACCCTTACCACTTTTCTGCCTTGGAGCCAATACACAGTATTGACTCCAAGACGGAAGGTAATAGTTTAAAAAAAAAAGAAGAATTGATGTTAAATCAGAAGATAAGGGTTTAAAAAAAAAGAATTGTATATTTTCAAAGTGTTTTATTACCTTTATCCAAGTATTTTTTATGATATATAGCCCTTTAGAAGAAATGTTGACTTCTATAACTCATATATAAAGGGAGGGGCCTGGCAAATTGTGTGTGTGTGTGTGTGTGATTTGAAATGTTTTATTTAATTAATTAATTTAGAATATTTTCCCATGGTTACATGATTCACGTTCTTTCCCTCCCTTCCTCTCACCCCACTCCTGTAGCCAATCCACAATTTTCCACTGCGTTTTACATATGTCATTGATCCAAACCTATTTCCATATTATTAATATTTGCATTAGGGTGATCATTTAGAGCCTATATCCCCAATCATATCCCCATCAACCCATGTGATCAAGCAGTTGTCTTTCTTCTGTGTTTCTGCTCCCACAGTTCTTTCTCTGGATGTGAATAGCGTTCTTTCTTATAAGTCCCTCAGAAATGTCCTGGATTAGGACTGGCAAATTTGAACCCATTTCTTACAAGAATAAGCAATATGCCTGATTGCTACTAACCCAGAAGTACCTTTGGGAGATTGCTTCTGGAAATGCATGGTAGGGGAGCTTTCTCTCTTCCTACTTAAGAACACACAGAAATATCCTCTGTTCCCTGCTTTGAAATATAGTGATAAAATTACTAATCATAGTGCTAATAATAATAGACATTAACATAATGCGTTAGGCTTGTAAAGCACTTTACCTATCACTTTTTCTTTTATAATAACCTTTTGAGGAAAATAAACACATATCATCCCCATTTTACATAGAGAGAAACTGAAGTCCAAAGAAGTAAAGAGACTTTTTGCCCACGGTCACATAGCTCCTGAATGTTGGAGGCACAATCTCTCCTGACTCCAAGTCCAACACTTTTCACTGTAAGAGATGCTATTCATGAATACTTGGCTCAGAACATGGAATATTGCTAGAATTAAAGGAATAATCATGGAAATGTGGGAATAAAATAGAGGAAAGTAAATTTGTTTTTTACAACCCAAAGCTGCTGTGAATTATATGCATTTTCATTCATAAATACTTTCTTTTTTTCTCTAGTCCCTCACTTGGTGACCTCATAAGGTCCCATAGGTTTAATTATCATCTCTATTAAGATGATATAGGTATAAGTAGAGGGAGGAATAGATAAGAGGTAGATATATAGATATAAAGATATCTTGAGTATTGATATGGGTACGGATATAAAGACAGGTAAAAAAGAGAAACAGAGAAAAACATCACCAACTCCAGTCTTCTTCCTGCACTCTAGTCTCACATTACTAATTGCCTATTGGACATTTCACAGCACAATTATGTGGCACAGTGGATAGAGTACCCTGCCTAGAGTTAGGAAGACCTGAGTTCAAATCCACTCTCAGATACATGCTAGATATGTATCCCTGAACTCTTTGTCTCAATTTCTTCATCTAGAAAATAAGCTGGAGAAGGACATGACAGACCACTCTAGGATCTCTGTCAAGAAAACCAAAATGGGATTATGAAAGGTCAGATACTACTCAAAATGACTAAATAACAAATTGGACATTTCAAATTGGATATTTCACATCCCACAGACAGCTCAAATTCAGTATGCCTAAAACCAGATTCCCTACCATTCCTCTAAACCTTCCCTTCTATTAAACTTCACTTCTTAGGTCAAGAGTACCACCATCCATCTAGGTTCTCAGGTCCATTACCCTGATGTTATCCATGACTCCTTACTCTCCCTCTCCCTAAAAAAGTTTTGCATCTTCCTCACAATTCATAGTACTTACAATTGAACGTAATGGACTTCTCTACTAGCAGCAATGCAATGATATAGGACAATTCTGAGGAACTTATGAGAAAGAACAGTATCCACATTCAGAGGAAGAACTATGGGAAAAGAAACACAAAAGAAAAACAACTGGTTTAACACGTGGGCTGATGGGGATATTATTGGGGATGAAGACACTAAACAATCACCCTAGTGCAAATATTAATAATATGGAATTATGTCTTAATCAATGATACATGTAAAACACAGTGGAATTATGTGTCAGCTAAGGGGGGGGTAGAGGGGTTTGGGGGAGAGGGAAAGAACATGAAATATGTAACTAGGGGGAAATATTCAAAATTAAAATAAAAAAACAATTCACAGTACTTTATACATGGAAAAAGAAAATCAGTGGTTATGAGAATGACAAAATGAATGTAAGGGACAAGAGTTAGCCCTGGATCTGGTGTTTTAAAAGTTTTTTCTATTTAAAAAATGAGACAGATTTGGGGACGTGGCTAATGTGAGAAATTAGTTTCTCTTGGATATGTATATGTATTGTGTTTTATTACATATTTATAACAAAACATGTATATTGCATTATTGTTATGCTACATATTATATATAAAAATTCATGGTAGCTCAAATATATATGTATATATGTATATATAACTGAATGTTCCTAGAATTTGCAGATAATATCAAACTAGGAGAGATAGCAAGAGAAGAAATAGAAGTCACCTTGCTAAGTTCAAGAAGTGGTTGAAGACAAATAGAATGAATGTCAGTAAACTGAAATATGAAGCAGAACACATGGTGAAAAAAGCAAACAAGATGTAGAAGGACAAAGGAGTCATGGTAGACAACAAACTGAATAAATCAGGAGCATAATAACAGTAATGGTTTTGGTGTACGTATAAGTTGGAATGAATATGTAGAAGTAAAGTAAAATGTAGCTTTGGACATCATAGATGTCCAGAGTACTAGATGCTAGATTGTCTTCTTCTGAAATCCATAACTATAAAGACACCAGAAGATTCAAATACATTAAGTCCTGGCAAATATGGCCTATAAAAGAAACTTAAAGAAATTGGTATTATTCAAGATGGAAAAACTGAGGGAAAGAAACAATTTAAAATCAGATTTTTAAACATATAAAGAGCTTAACAAAAGGAGAAGACTCAACATATTTAAAAGGAAGAAATGAGTGGTTTAAACGCATTAGAAAGACCCCAAAGAGATAATAAGGAAAAAGACTTGTACAGAAATATTTATAGCCATGCTCTTTGTGGTGGCAAAAAATTGGAAAATGAGGGGGTGTCCATCAACTGGGGAATGGCTGAATAAATTGTGGTATCTTATGGTGATGGCATTCTATTGTGCTGAAAGGAATGATGATCTGGAGGAATTCCATGTGAACTGGAACGACCTCCAGGAAGTGATGCAGAGTGAAATGAGCAGAACTAAGAGAACATTGTACCCAGAGACAGATACATTATGGCGCGATTGAATGTAATAGACTTTTCTACTAGCAGCAATGCAATGATCCAGGACAATCCAAAGGAACTTATGAGAAAGAATGCTATCCACATCCAGAAAAAGAACTGTGGGAACAGAAATGCAGAAGAAAAACATATAGTTGATCATGTAGTTTAATATGGATATGATTAGAGTTTTAATGTTAAAAGGTCACTCTACTGCAAATATGAATAATATGAAAATAGGTTTTGAAAAATGACACATGTATAACTCAGTGGTATTGCTTGTCAGCTCTGGGAGGGGGGAAAGTGAGTGGGAAAAATCATGAATCATGTAACCATAGAAAAATATTCTAAATAAAAAATTATAAAATAATAAATAAAACAAAATAAAATGCAATAGAAAGAAAGACTTTCTAAAAGTGAAGGATAATTTAGAAATAAAAGGAGATATAAGCACATTAATACAGGGAAATATTAGATTTATGGATAGGAGAAGAATTTATGAATAAATAAGAGAGATATCTTTGTGAAATGCACAATGTATAATTTTGAGTATATTAAACTGAAAAGTGTTTGTACAACTAAATGTTGCCACAATTAGAAGGAGAGCAGAAAACTGGGGGAAATTTTTCATAGACAGCCTCTTAGATAGAGGTCTCATATCTAAAATATATAAAGAACTTTGTAAAATTTATGAGTATAAAAGCCATCTCTCAATTGCTGATCTCAAAAAAATAAACAGTTTGGGGATGAAAGAAATCAAAGTCATATATACGTATATGAAAAAATGTTCTAAATCAGTACTGATTAGGGACATGCAAATGAAAACAAGTCTATGGTATTATCTCACATCCATCAGTTTAGCTAAAATGACAAATACTGGAGGGGATGTGGAAAAATGGAACACTGAAGTAATCCATTCATTTCGTAGAATAATTTGGAATTGCACCCAGGAACTAAAACTTTGTATATCCTTAGACCCACTGATACCACTGTTGTGTCTATTTCCCAAGGAGATAAGGGGGAAAAGAAAAGAACTTATATGTTTCAAAATAATTATTGCAGATCTCTTTGTGGTGTCAAAGAACTGGAAGTTGAGGGGATGTTCATCAAATGGAGAATGGCTAAACAAATTGTGATATATGATTGTGATGGAAATGTGATGCCATAATAAAGGATGAGTAGATTAATATTTTTAAACTCGTAAAGAACTATATAAGATAATGAAGAGTGAATTAAAGAACCAAGAGAAAATCATAAACAGCTACTGATTTAATATTTGAAGAATAATTTGTGAATACTCATGTCTAGGGAATGAACTGAGGAATGGAACCATGAAAGATATAATTAATATATTGGGCCAGATGTCTTCTTCTGTGATGAAGGGAAGGAGAGAAGGGAAGGAATGAATGAAAAATAATAAAAAAATTTTTAAAGTGAAGGCTACCCACATTGGGATTCTTTGAGATTGGTCAGTGGTTATTATTAATAAATTACTCCCCAACCCAAGGGAAAAGGATGAAACTGCTTCCTCTAAAACATCTTTTACAAAAAGATTCTAACACTTTTTAGAACAGTACCTCTAAATACTAGAATAAATACTATAAATACTAGAATGAGGGTAGTGGGAACAAACTAGCCAATTAATAGATCCCCATTTTAATGAATTATTCTTTCTACCTCCATTCTGAACTCAGCTGCTGAAGTAGTCCAAGAACTCTTTAAATTTCTGGGACAAAACCCATATCTACCTCTTGATAAGGAATTGCAACTAGCAATTTGACTCTTGCTTCTTTTTTTCTTAAAAGCAGCATCAAATAGAGGACAGAGAGCTGGTCTCAAAGCCAACCCATCTCTGACACATACTGGCTGTGTGACCCTAGGCAATTTACTTAGTTTCTCAATGTGACAAACAACTTAGACTCTAAATTTTAGAGATGGTGCTGACCTACATTGGAAGATGGAGTTTCCTCACCTGGGAGTTTTCCTATTATGATGAAATCACAGATCCATTCCCTATCCTTATCCCTTATCTTTTCTTACACAACAATTGTCTTTACACTCACTTCTTTTCCAAGTAAATTGTGGCTTTGCTTCACCTTTTCCATGCATAAGTTACTAACACCCAAAGTACTATATAAATAAAAGCTTATTAACAAACAGCTGTATGCTGTGTTTTCTGATTATAAATGCTAAAAATGAGCACAAGATAAAGTTGATAATAACTTGCTATAGAAAGTACCATTATTTCTACCAAATTTTCTTCCTTCTATTTCTAAATTTGATAATGATTCTTCAGGTTCATGTGGCACCTAAGATTTTCAGTGTTTCACTCACAACCACATGACCAGGCAGGCAGTAAGGCAGTGAGAGTATTACAGATGATTCCATGTATTTATATAGCACGCAGTCCTTCCCAAAAGGTTTCATATCTACTGTCCCATTTGACCCTAATGATCTTTTGAAGCAGACAGCACAGGTATTATTTTCTCCATTTTACAGATAAGGAAACTAGGACATGGGCCATTTAGGCGACTTGCTCTAAGTCTCACAGAAAATCCTGAAAATTCACTTAACATTTACTTAGTGGGTCTGCAGCTCAAATCTTTAATTTCTTTTTGGCTTAAATATAATTCCTTTGACTTACAGATAAGAAAAAAAGTTGCCTTTCCACAAAGCCCTGTCTCTATTCATTATCATTTCCAGTTTCTTCTTTTCTTTAAGGAAGCCTCACTAATTCAGACCCTACTTCTGTATTATATGAAGGTCTATTTTTGTACTCCCCATAAAGAAAGAGCTTGCTAAGCAAGTTAATAGCATCTGCAAAGCAAGGGAAGAAGGCATGTTTAGACTACACAATAAATTCCATTTTGGCCTGCTTAAGACTTTTAGCTAGTTTTTTTCATGATTATTTGTAAGATTCTACTTACAAATCAATCTTTTCCATTCAAAAAGCAGGAATATGGGGGCAGCTGGATGGCTCAGTGGATTGAGAGCCAGGCCTAGAGATGAGAGGTCCTGGGTTCAAATCTGGCCTCAGACACTTCCTAGCTATGTGACCCTGGGCAAGTCACTTAACCCCATTGCCTACCCCTGTAACAAATAAAATTAATATAGAAGGATATATATATAAAAAGATATTAAGGTTTTTAAAAAATCAGGAATATAATTAGATTTAAGGTTAGATTTAGTATAATTAGTTAGTTTAGATTAATTTAGCTTAGATTTAGTTGCTATGCATACCAAAGGATATAAGAGGAAAAATTTTAGGTGACTTCTGAGTTCCCAATAAAGCAAATTTCTAATTAGCTGGACAGTCAACAAGAATTTATTACGTTTTTACTGTGTACCAGACACTGTGCTAGGTAATAGAGAAAAAAGAAAGGCAAAAGACAGTCCCTGCTCACAAGGAGCTCATAGTCTAATTTTGGAGACAACATTCAAACAACTGTGTACAAAGAAGATACAGACAAGGTAAATTGGAAATATAGTCACAGAAAGATGGTATGGTATTTAAGGAGAACAGGAAAACCTTTTATAGATGATGGGATTTTAGTTGCCATTTGAAGGAAGCCAGGATTCAGGGGTTACTTATATGGGAATTTTATTCCTCCTAAAAACATTTTTAATATATGTTGAATATTTCATCAGTTCCAAAAATATATATATTACATAGCTAGAATCATAAAATCTACAGCTGGGAGGTACCATACAGTCCACTTAATACGGCCCCCTCATTAGGCAGAAGATGCATAAAAATTGAAGTCATTTGCCCAAAGTAAATTAGCTATTAAGTAGCTGAGACAGGATTTGAACCCTGTCTAATTCCAAATCATTCACTTCTCCCACTACCCTAAGAAGTCTCTTTGTTAAGAGAATGAAATCGTTCTTTGCAGCAAAATTGGAAAGCTAAAACCTATCTGGGTGGTAGTGTACATAACAATTTACATCTAATCACAAGCCCCTTTGAAAAATCACAGATGAAAACTAGACGTCACCTGGAGGACGTTTTGCTGTGTAAGGGATTTCATATGTGAATGCACCCTGAATAGGCTAGGCTCTGATATAATCTGGCAGGCAGTGGAAGTCTGACCCTCTGGAAAACAACTCTCCCAAAGCTTAACTTGGTGCTGCAAGCTGGATCTTTTGATGAGTTGTCTCTGGGTATTAAAGGATTTTTTCTTCTATTTTTCAAAATTCAAGATATAATTTTCAATCTGCAACAATGAATGCTTATTAAATATTTACTCTGTGAATATTCCACAAACATGATTTAAAAGGAAATTTTTAAAAATGGAGTGTGGTAGAGAAGCCTTCAAAGAAATGAAACTCTAATGGTAGTAACTAGTTGTGTCATTCTATTTCACGCATAAGAATAGTAAATTGAACAATAGTGATAGAATTAGGGGAAAATAATTCACTTTTATTGATCAGATTGTTTTCTGAATCAGGATTTTCTCTTTGAAAATATTTAAAAGATGATTTTGGAGTAAATAATCTTATACTGAATCAGAGAATCTTAAAACTCAAAGGGAACTTCAGAGGAGAGGTGTCAAACATGCAAAGCCTTACGCAGGCCAGATTAAAATGTAATTGGGAAATATTTGACAAAATAAATAAAAATACAATAAACATAGACTATATTTTAAAACTAATTCAATCTGCAGCTCACAGGTTTCCTTATGTACCTACCAATTAGTGGCTCCACTATTTTTGAATTACACATTATTGCTTCTTAACAAGAGTTCCAATCTGGGGACCCCATGAAGGGTGAATATTCTGGATCTTTAAGGGAAATGAATTTATGTATATTTTTCACTTAATTAGACTACTCCATAGTTTTGTGCTAGATTTTATATAACAAACCTCTGAGAATTTATAGGATGAAAAATATTAGGAAAATAGATTAAAATCAAACAATGAAAATAGTTGTTAAGCACCATATAAATAGGGGCACCTAAGTGGCTCAGTGGATAAAGTACCAGACCTTTCAAGGAAGACTCACCTTCCTAAGCTCAAATCTGGCCTCAGATACTTACTAGCTATGTTACCCTGGGCAATTCACTTAACCCTGTTCACCTCCGTTTCTTCATCCGTAAGATGAACTGAATGACAAACCATTCCAGTATCTTTGCCAAAAAAACTCCAAAGGGGGTCACGAAGAACCAGAAACAATAAAATGACTGAACAAGAACCATATAAATATTTTTAAATGTTTGCTAAAAGCTAACTAGTGTTTCAATCATTCAATGGATCTATGATCTTATTGTCCTCTCTTGTCCATTCTCCACAAGACGCCTATACCATAAGTTAGGGGCATTCCACTAGGTCTCTTTAATTTTAAATGGGCATCAGTGGCATGCACACACACACTCATATTGTCTCTGTCATCCTTTGCTCACCTTCATGATCATCCACTTCCTTTTCTTATGTGTGCCTGTGATGAGGTGCCATCCCACACTTCACTATTGCCCAATAAGTCACCTACAGCTAAGTCTTCAGACATTGTGGCACTTCATGACTTCCAGACATATGTGTTATTTTAATGATGAATTTTGGTCCCAGAAAACAGATAATGAAATGAATTTCCTTCTCCTCAGAATAGAGGTAGGGAATTATTGGTACTGTCAGATGTGGTCTTTATGTCAGTTTTGAAAATTTGTTTTTCTTTGTCACAAGGGAAAGTTCAGGAGGATGGAATAAACTGGAAAAGGATGTGATCCAACCCCCACCCCCAAAACAAAAGGCATCCTTTTTTTTAATTGATCTTTATTTCAGGAAGGTGCTTGGAGTCATTAAGAGCCCTTTGCATCTTCCCACTTGTAAACCAGTCTGCTTTCTTCTTTCTATTCAATCACTGTCTATTTGCAGTGTCCATCCCACATATTTTACTGATGGAACAACAAGCTCTTTGCACTATCCAACTACTTGTCTTACTCTATATCAGTGGTTCCCAAACTTTTTTGGCCTACTGCCCCCTTTCCAGAAAAAAATAATACTTAGCACCCCCTGTCATAATATTCACCACCCCCAAATGCACCTGTGGCCATCACCTCCTCTCCTGGATTGCTGCAGCACTCACCAGGGGGCAGTGGTGCCCACTTTGGGAATCACTGCTCTAGATAATAGATATAGATTAAAAAATAGATGTGATACAGATATTATATTATGTATATTATAATAGATATAATAAATATCCTTCATCCATTTGAATTGTCCCACTTTAAAAGTCAGACCAAAGTATTTTTAAACAGTTCTAGATTTTTGTTGTTCTTATTCAGTCACATCCAGCTCTTCATGATCCTATTTGGTGGTTTTTTTGTTTTTGTTTTTGTTATTTTGGCAAAGATACTGGAGTGATTTACTATTTCCTTCTCCGGCTAATTTAACAGATGAGGAAACTGAGGCAAAGAGAGTTTAGTAACTTGCCCAGAGTCACAAAGCTAGTAAGTATGTGAGACCAAATTTGAACTCAGATGAGTCTTTCTGACTCCAAGCCTTGTACTCTATCCACTGTACACCTAAGCTGCCAATTCCAGATTAGCATCATATCATTCACAAACACAATTGCCAGAAGAATTTTATTATCTCTAGAGAATTCATCTTTTCTTTCCATTCTGCACTGGATGGCTTCCTTGACAATGGCAAATGTCCTTGGTGAGTATCTCTACCTCCCTGTTTTATGCCTTGTTTGATATTTATAATCAGAGGGCCAAAAAAGTATTCTCAATAATTGCATCTGTTCAAGCTTTTGGTGGTTTGAACTTATGTGTGGGAGACATTTTATTGGAGGAAGAATTTGTAAGTTGGCACTTTGTTCTCTCAAATAAAATACCTTTTGATAGTCAACAATTAACATAATGGGTTCTTGTACTCTCTATACCTTTCAAGTAATTGTGTGATTGTTAAAGAATATTATTTGTGAAGTCCTACCTGTTCTCTTATTATCATCGAGGATACTATACACAGAATCTTTCTATCAAGATTATAGTCATGATTTTTAAAAAGGCACAAAAATCAGCAGGTATTAATGTTTCTCTATACTGTTTCTTGTAGTGATAACCATCCGTGATTTTCCCAAAGATTTTGACTCCTCCTCTGTCTCAAATATCTGCACAGTTGATCTCTCAACATACCCAAAATTGTGTCTTCCCCCACAATGACAATTTGGTTTAGTCCAGAAGAAATGGGAATATTGGCAGTACAAATTTGTTGGTTCCACTGACAGTGATGAAGAAAAGAGTTTATTACAGAAATATTAACAGACTTCTTTCCTTTTTCATCTGTTTGTTGTCCACCTTCCAATTTCATTCTGAAGTGATCTAGGGATTAAAAATTAACTGCATCTCTGGCCAAGCTATCTAGAAACTTATTCATTTCCCTCCACAGCTTCTTCCTCTTTTATAACAGAGTACTGCTCATAATATTTTACCATCATATTCTGTAAGATTTTACAAACATGTTAATAATATACTGATGTTACCTTTAGCTGCCATATCTTTCAAATGTTTTGGGGCCAAGTATCTAGGCTCTTTTTTTATGATGACTTTTATTCTGGTTAAACCTGCTTTGGAAATGGTTATAGTCTGTGTCTAGGCCTGTTCTTGTATCCATTTATTAAAATATTGTATCCATATTGTTAAAATATTGTTAAAATGAATTTCCTCAATTAAACCCCATGTATTGTTTCTCCCATTTTATTTATTCCCCCCTTCAACCTAGAAATGAATTTTATTGTATCCCTTCCCCTACATATAGACATGTGATTTGGAAATAATTTCTACAATTTGGCAAAATTCTGGTGTTTTCTTTATGTTAAATATAATCAATTTCATTTCCATGATATTATTTATTGTTTACTATGAACAACGGTTCCAAAACTCTTCTCCAAAAACCTATGATATAAAAGATTGATATTCTGTGTATCAGTAGGCTCTTTTGTTTCTCATTCCTGGGCCATATTTTGTAATATATCTTCTGTCATCTGTCCCACATTCATTATTTCATTTAAGTCATCAGATATTAAAGTAATACTAAAAATGTACTAAATTTAGAGGTTTTTATCAAGTTATTCATAGAATTCCTATTCCTCTTCATCCTCTGCAACAGATGTTGGCTCATATGTTGTAATTATCTCCATGGTGATATTTTTGCAAATGTTAATCCTAAGCACTGTAACACAAGATAACCAAATGTCCCATGAAGCGATGGCTCTAACAAGACATACAATAAAGCCAAGCTAATTTTTTGCCTCTCCTAAAGCCACTTAGCTAGAGATTGTTTTTCTTTTGTCTTCTGATTTTGCATATAAGACTTCTGTGTTGTCAGACAAACATAAAATAATAATGAAGTTCTCAAAAAAAGATTTTCTGTTCTGAACTAAACAAGTAGTAAATATTCATGGTTTTGAACCCAACAACCCCCACAAGACACAATGAACTAATCATAAATATCTATTCATGTGATCTTTTAATCTTCACCTAAAGATTTTAATATCTGTATCTACTAAAAGATTCACTAAACAATGATTTGGAGTTATTCTACTTCTAGATTCTTGTGCTTCCTTAAACCATGATAACAGTGGCTATTTTTCATACTTCCTTGTATTACCAACAGTTGTCACTACCTTGCACATAGTAAGTGGCCAATAAATATTTGAATGAACAAACAGATACATAAATTTACCATGAGAGCCCTAGCCAGTTAATAAACTCAGGACAAGCTCAGAAGAACAGTTGAAATATCATTGATAAATCCCCTAAGAAATTAAGAGCAGTCAGAAATATCATACTCTTCTTGACCTCAATAAGCAATGAATTAAACAATAACTTCATATAATCTAAAAAATGTTAATCAAACTCAAATCAGCAATTTAAAACACACTGGATTTTTAAAATAATTAAATATTTAATTATGTTATAAATTATAACATATATAATGCATAAATAAAATAATTTAAAGCACACAACTGCGATTTTTTTAGGGTAGAGAGAAAATTACATTTTAAGAAGAAACTTTGTGAGGTTAGATGAAAAAGTGCGTAAGGGCAGGAAATCAACAACATATTTGGAATTCTATGGGAACAAATTAACAGCTAGAAGAAAACATGCACCTGGCAGGAAAAAAATCCTTCAAGGAAATTATTGAGACATGATACATTTCCTGTCATAGCAACACAAGCTAGTTCATTCAACTAATATCTCCTAAATAGCAAGTAGCTTTAAATATCCTAAGATAGATAATAGATTTTTAAGATATATTCAAATATTTTAAAACATTTCTTTGCACTATTCAGATTATGCCACATCCAGAAACAAATGTGGCATCCAGCACCGTTCCATTGCCTCTGTGGAACACTAATGTTTGCAAACCATAATAAGCAAGATTATGTCCAGGTAGATCTCACCGTAAATCCTTAATTGGGTCTACCAAAAAAAAAAAAAAAAAAAAAGTGTTACGTGAAAAATGAGACACACACAGTTCCTGTTAAACTCCATAGGGACAAAAGGATGATAATCAAATGATGTTACAGTGGAGTTCCCCAGACCTTATGGCATTTTGTTTTTATATTGCATTCTGAACAGTGTTATTGTGAAAAGATTCTTGTTAGGACAACCTTATAGGAGATATGTCCCTATTACAATACATCTTCCTCATCCCACTTTTAGTGCAAAGTACCATCTTTGTATTCCTAACAACTGGCACAGTAATTTGCACATAGTAGGTGGCCAATACATATCTGAATAAATATAGTCATGTGTGTGTCTATGTGGGTATACATATGTATATACACATGTGTGGGTTTGCCAAATATACACATACATGTATACACAGGTGTGGGTGTGTGAATTGACCACAAACCCTAGTTAGCCAACAAAAGACCCAAAGAATACTGTAGGAGTCTTTGAGAAATCCCCTGACAAAACGAACATCAGGAATCTCTCAAAATCATGGAACATAAACACAACGTCTGATAGAGAATTGTCTGTTCTTCCCTTCTGAGACAGAAGAGTCTTTAAAACATCAAGTTAAGGTCTCCATTGACAAGTAAAGCAGAAAATGAAAGCTATAATCAACCACTGCCAGAATTATCTGGAAAATTTCTCCAGTTTCCAGTTGGCAGTGAAGATGACCACAGTATAATTCATTTAGCATCATTTTAGTCCTAACAGAGTCAAGACATGATAGACAATTATCATTCAATTGGGAAACAGAATAAAAATATTTTTCATTTAAAAATACCCATGTTCTAAGAGACCATGATAATATTATAAATATTTGGGTTTTTTTTATTTTTTGAACCTAATTTTGCAAGGTAAGATATAATTTTTTTATTCAAAACCCAGAAAAGAAATACAACATTTTAAATCAAGAGTAAACAGGGTTGTTTGAAGCAAAGATTCAAATGGGTCACCTTGAGTCACATGTGTGAACAGCAATTAAATATGCTGTCCTAACATTGTCCCTACTGTTTCTGAAACTCAGTTTTGTAAAGTGTAATAAAATTAATAGAATGTTATCGCTAAGTACACATGTAATATCAATTTACATAGAAAGCACC
The DNA here is from genome assembly GCF_016433145.1 of Gracilinanus agilis. NCBI lineage: Eukaryota > Metazoa > Chordata > Mammalia > Didelphimorphia > Didelphidae > Gracilinanus > Gracilinanus agilis. The sequence goes on along the minus strand of NC_058130.1, from coordinate 337,012,317 downwards.
TTGGCTCAAAAATAAACAGAGTCGAGACATACTGAGAGGTTAAAAAACACTTGTTGAATTTAACAGCAATAGCAACAGATCTTTAAATATACAATTATGAAAGAAATACTTGGATTTACTGAGGCCCAAGATTCGTGCAACATAGTATAGCCACTAAGCCACAGAGACTAAGCAAAAGTTACTCCAAATAGGATGATTCTCTTAGGGCCTCCACTACCAATTTAATCTAACAGAATATCCCATATTTTTCTTCCCCACAAATACACTCTCTACCTTTTTATCATAAATGATCAAATCAGATGTAAGATATTCCTAGATTCATTTTTAAAGAGCCTTAGAAATGAAATACTTACTTAAGCTTAAAATTTGACACTAATTAAGATGCTACATTCCAGGGACTATTCTCATCCCAGTACCTAAGTATTGGGTACATAGCTTCCATCTGCTAAAATGAAATTAATACTAATCTTCCATTATCTTGAAATGCAACAAAAAATAATTACAGGATTGTTACCAATTTATCCCACTTTAAGCCCAAGAAATATGTAGAAAACAATAAAATTAATTGCCTTGATATGGTAATTTTCAGGTACCTTTAATCCAATCTAAAAAGAACTTAAGTACTTTTACTCCAGGGACTGAGATTACAAAAATAAGATATGGGAGTCCTTGACCTCAAGAAGCTCTATTCTACTGGTAAAGTAACTGATAAAAATCACTTTCTCCTTGTAAAGATGCAACACTTAAAGGCAATAAATTGTGCCAATTTCCTAAACAATTTGTACATTGTCAACCAATCATCTGTGGCGTTCCTGCTGTGGAGGGCACACCACAGTCTCCTGGGATGGATAAGAAAAATATAAAAAACAGTCCCTACAAATTGGAAAATCAATGGCCTCCACGAGTAAATCTCTGAAGGTCATATAAGGAGAAACAATTAGAACTTCAGCAGACAAGCTTTTTAATTCATGTAAAAATAGACAAAAATCCATTGTCTACCCCAACAACATCTGGTACTCCGTTGCTAGCAATGACATTTTAAGGAGTCAGTACCCCAAAGGATCATCAGTTGGCAAGGAAAACTCAAGCCAAAAAAACCATACAATTCAGAAGGTAAAAATCTTCCTGATCAACTGAAATCCAGTTTACATCTAGAATACATTTCAAAAATGCAACTTTCCCTTGATTGTTTTCAAGTGATTTTCTCTTATAAAGGCTGGGGGAAATGATACTTAAGCATTTCAGGTGTGATCACTGATATTCATTTAATATTATCAGTATCACTATAAATACACTGAGTTCATCTGCAGAGAGAGGCCTCTGAAATCTTTTTCTTTTTACTTCGCTTTTTCTTCTCATTTTCAGAAAGGAGAGGGAACAAATTCTACCTAAGTGCTAACCTAAGAAGCAAGTTTATATCTCCTTTGAGGTCATTCCCCCAGTTTGAACTAGCAGGTCGGATTCCCAGAGGGGATGCTGCTACCCAAAGTTCTAGGGATGATAACTTTGAGCTTGGCTATTCTAACACTGTAGGTCTTTTTTTTTTCTTTCTTTTTTTTTTTAGCCATTACCTTCTGTCTTAGAATAGATACTAAATGTAAATTCTAAGGCAGAAGAGTGGTAAGGGCTTGCTCAGGATCACATAGCTACGAAGTGTCAGAAGTCAAAATTGAATCCAGGTTCTCCTGGTTCCAGGTCTGGCACTCTATCCACTGGACTACCTAGGTCTTGAACCCTTACTGGTATGTTTCCCTTTAATAATCGGTCAGTATTCAATAATTAACTTAATTAATGTAATAATTAATTTTAAAATAGCATAGGGAGAATAGTAGTTACAAAGTGTCAAAAACCAAAAGGTATATTGCCCTACAAAAACACAGAGTCTGGGGGTAGGGAAGAAAAATGGGCATGAACTTAAAAGTATAGCAATAATGAGACAACCATGTAGGAAATACATATGACTAAAGCTACTTATCACTCTGGAATAGAAGGGCCTAAATTTCTCCACAGTTCCCACAACGTTCATTATTAGTTGAGATTCATTTTGGTGATATTCTGTATCCACTATGCCACACTGGTTCTCATAGTCACTTCTTTGTTCACTACTATTTCAAAACTGTTAAATTCATTAATAAGAATATATTTCCTGTCTTATATGATGAGTGGCTGGGAGGAAAAGTAGCCTAACTGGATAGTAGGAAGATAATAAGCTTTAAGTGTTACTTTAAATTAGATGAGTATTTTTTTAAACTTACTAGTAATAACTTGGTGTTTCAAATGAAAAAGCTTTTTAAAACTCCTCCATAAAATTGAAAAATCCAGATCCTGAAGAATTCCCCATAATTCCCCTCTTGAAAAAGCTATATTTACATTTTAACCCAGAACTCTATGAACTTTCCCAGATTCAGTTTCCTGACCTTTGTGTTATGCTATGGTGAATTCCCTAAAAGGCATTTACTCAAAGAATAGTATAGAATGAAATGTCACAATATCTCTAAGGAGTTCCATAGATTTTCCCTTTCACATCTGGTAGGATGCTAACTATGTGCCCTTCTGGACCCAGAAGAGAGAAAAGCATTCTTCTCACCCAGCCCCCACTCCTAATATTCTCTGGAGCAGCACACTTCCTCCTGGATATCCTCTACCGTTCCATACAATCATGCTCTGAGATAGAGAAAGGGAGGTCTTTTTTTTTTTTAATTACTTATAGGAAAGGAACCAGCAAGTAAACCAACCAACATTTACTGAAAGCTTACTAGGAGTGGGATATTGGGGAAAATACAAAGAATACGATTTTTCTCTGGCTTCAAAGAATTTGTAATCCAGTTAGAAAGAGATGAAAAGCAAGAAACAAAAGAGATCAAGATCAAATGAGTAGATTGAACTGTAAGTGCTCTACGAATTCAGAAGAGGGAAATTCTCTTCCATTTGGGATTATCAGGAAAAACTATGAAGGAAGAGGTATGATTTGAGTTGGGTGTTGAAAATGAATAGGATTTGGATGGGGGAGGGAAGGTAGAATCCTAGGCAGGGAAAACAGTGAGTGTGAAATCATAGAAGCAGGAAGGCACAAAGCATATTTAGCAAACAGTGAACAGACCAGTTTGGTTAGAACAAAGGGTGTGTGTAGAATATTGGGAAATTAACACTACCCTTGTGGCAGAACTATTACTACTATAAGGTGGGAACAACTGGAGCTGTCCATTTATAGTATATTTTAGAAAGAGAAGTGCTGAATGGTTAAGGGTAGGAGTAGCCACTTGAAAATTGAGTTAGAAGACCTAGTGTTTGTATTTTTGTTTTTTAAGTACAAAAATCGTATTAGAAATTCAAAGAAAATAAATTAAAACCTTATAACAACTGAGTATAATGCCTTCTGAAACATTAAGGCTTAGAAGGCAAAGAAATGGAACATGAAGAAAAACTGGGGAACACCTGGGTTGATGAACCCTTATAACCATAGTCATGAGGCAGACACCCCCCCCCATACAAGTATAATCTAAAAACAAAAGGTAGAGAATTGTCCCTAAGGGACTTGGTTAAAAACATCACCTATCGGAAGCCACCTATCCAAAGGAACAATTCCTCATCTTCATTGTTTACATTCAGTCCTTTACAAAGCTTCCTTGAGGGCAAATAAAATGTTCTTACTGCAAAGCTTCTAAGGCAGGAGGGCTTAAACTAGGATCTATGAATTCAATTTTATTCTATATTTTGATAATTGTATTTCTGTGTAATTGATTTCCTTTGTAAGCCTATGTATTGTATTTAATGCATTTAATATTATTCTGCAAAGAGTTCCATAGAATTACCTGACTACCAAAGGAGTCTATCGGTTTCTCTCTTTCTCTCTCACACACACTCCCAAAGGAAAGAACCTCTTCTCTAAATAAACAAGTTAGTTGTCATTCTTTTATTGGGAGATAATATGTCTCAAAGTCTAGGAATCTCTAAATTCTTGGAAGAAAAGGTAACCATGCAGTGACTACATATGGAATCCAAAGACTCTCATTTCTATGAAATCTCTCAGGATCAAATCTACAAAAGGAATTCACTGACATTATTTTGAGCTCATGGCTGGTCCTCAAGGGAAAACTAGCTAAGAGTGTTAATTATTTGAATAGTCAAACACCTGCTATTGATTTTGTACTGGCTGTAGCCTCTATATGGTTGCAATAATAATCAATTCAGCTTGCTGATAGTATGAAGCCTGTGTGTAGTCTGAATTCAAAGAGATAGAACCTGACCAGAGAAGATGTCAACAAATGCTACCCTCTCCCTGTTTCTGAAACACAGCATTTTCACTTCCTTCTGAAATCAGGAAAATTTGCAGCTCTCAAATGAAGGGAGGACATAAAGAATTTGCTGGGTGTTTTTTTAAAAAGCATGTTTTCAAAAGATAAAATTGTCTTAGAGTTCAGGCAAAGCACTCTTTATGTTTAATATCTATAGATTTGTTCTTAGAAGGCTGGCTTGGGTCAGTTTACTAGAACAAAGGAAAGAATCATTGGCAGCCATGTCTTCATTAAAGACAATAATAACTCACATTTCCATAGCACTTTAAGTTTTCAAAATGCTTTCTTCAATATGAACTGATGAAGTAAGTAGTACACATATAACTATGTCCATTTTCCATTCAGGAAAACCGAGAGCTTAAGATCTTTTCCCATGATCACAGAGTTAGTAAGTCTCAGAACTACCACTTAATACAAGGGTCAAATCCTCTTTGCCCCCTATATTTTTCATGGAAATAAGAATATCCAAGGAGACATTCTGCCTCTAACATATAATTTAAAAAATCAAACTGAGGGCTTATTCTAATTTCTAATATTTAAGAGAGAACTCTAAAAAACTATAGGTTGTAAAACCAGTGATTGATCTGCATCATAGAGGGAATTTCCAGAAGACGGTCCCCTACACAGATCTGAACACACTCTTCAACCCCTCTACCCAAAATATACTCATACATACAAAGATGGAAGAGAGGAGAGGCATCATAGCATAGTGGATAGACTTGATTTCAGGAAGACCCAGTTTTCAGATGTTGCTTCTGACTCATATTGGCTATTTGACCCTCAGCAAATCATTTCATCTCTCAGTGCTTCTAAACAGCTCCCTAAATGCATATGATGCCAGACTGCAATTGTAGAGGGAATTTCCTCACTGGAAGTTTTCCGCATCAATTAGATGACAAGTTCAGACCAAAAAGGAGAGTATACTGGAAAACATGGCAATAATAGCATGTAAAGAGGTCAGGCATCAAAGGACCTCATTTCAAATCTTGCCTTTTCCACCTACTACCCATGTGACCCCAAGTATGTAATTTAATGTGATTTAACCTCATGGGTCCTCAGGTTTTTCATATGTAAAATGATGGAGTTGGACTAGATGGTCAATAAGGTCCCTTTCAGTTCTGTGAATATGAATGATGTAATGTCCTATAAAAGTGAATAATTCTAAAAAATATTATATCTTTATGACAAAATTAACAAAAAAAACATGGAGCTACCCAGTTTTATTGAGTTTTCTAGATACCGAATATTAACTTTAATTTATTTTTATAAATAAATAAATTTAAATAAATTCATTCTAAAGAATTTTTCAATGTTCCCTTTATAACGAGATAGTAAATATTATCTTACTCATCCTGAAGCAAAAAAGAAAAAGAACCACAAAAATTGTGCCCACACAATTTGTGTTGTAGCAACCAAATTCCTACTTCCTTCACGTTCAGCTAAAATTCTATCTTCTACAAGAAGCCTTTCATGGGTCTGCTTAATGTTAGCACCTTTCCTCTACAGTTATTTTCAATTTATCATATCAATGTGTATGTATTATTTGCACACAGTTGTTTACATGTCATCTCCCCCATTAGACTGTGAACTTCTTGAGAGCAGGACTGTTTTTGCCTTTATGTTTTGATTTTTAAAAATTCTTACTTTCTGTCTTTGTATAGATACTAAGTATTGATTCCAAGGCAGAAGAACAGTAAGAGTCAGGCAATCAAGGTTAAGTGACTTGCCCATGGTCACACAATTAAGAAATATCTGAAGCAAAATTTGAACCCAGGGTCTCCCATGTCCAGGCCTTCTACCCTATCCACTAAGCACTGAGCTGCCCCTTACCTGTCTTTATAATCCTACCAATTAGCACAGTGCCTGAACACATAGTAACCACTCAATAAATACTTGCTGACTTAATTTATTAAAGAGTGTGATGTGAATACTATAATTCACACTAAAAATAGTAATGGACAAAAGAAAACCCCAAAATAAAGAGATGCTTTTTAAATCAATGAGGACCCTAAAATTAAAGCAAAGAAAGGAAAGGATTCTGTTGGCAGAAGAAGCATGGTAGAGATATTGGGGAAAATAACATTTGCAGCAGCAGAACCATCCTGATTTGTACGTTTAAGTATGCCCTGTTATTCTTGCTAGATGATAACAAACAAGTTAAAGATACTTAAAGACTAGCAAGAGGACAGAAAAAGGGGCAGTTAGGTAGCACAGTGGATAATTAGTAATAATTGTAAGACAGAAGGTAAAGACTTAAAAAAAGAGGACAAAAGACAGCTGATTACTGTAAAAGAGCATATTCTTTAACATAAAATCCAGACTTGCCACCTTATATAAGAAAAACATCTTAAAAACTCAGTTTTCTCTAAGTAAAGAATCTGGAGTCAGATCCTCGAAAGTGGTACAATATTTACAGCACAAGTCTGACATAGCAAAATTCCCTGAACTTGGTGCTTTTCAAATGCAACACTGCTTTTAATTTCAAATTCTCAATGGGAAGTACTCAGCTGGACACACCTCTTTCATAACAAATTTGACTTGAAGTCATAAAAAATAAGTTTTACGAAGCTTTCTCTGCAATGCTGAAAACAACATAAATACAACTGTAATTAGACAGTCTTTATATAAACCAGGAGATCTGTCGTATCTGATCAGTGATATAAAGCATCATAATAAAATTTACCGTAAGCCTGAAAGCTTTTGAGTAACTCAAGCTCAGTGTGTTGTCATCACTAACAGTGCCATGATAGTAGAAGCTCTTTCAAAATTCCCAGCATAAATCTGTTTCCAGGGTTTCATTACTTAAACATAAATATCTGGCATGGATTAAAGTTCTAGCATGATGGCATTAAAAGAGTAGTGTTGTCATTCTCTCCTTTAAAAGCAAAAAATCTATCTGGTTTAGAGTAGTGTAAAGAGGTATGGGTTTAGAGTCCAAAGGAAGATCTCGTTTGAAATCCTGCCTCCCAGTAGTAACTGTTGGGCAAGTCACTTAACTTTTCTGAGGTGGTTGTTTGTTTGCTTTTAATTTTCTTCATCTTTAAAATAAGGGGGTTTCTGGGGGCAGTTAGGTGACTCAGTGGATTGAGCACCAGGCCCAGAGACTTTCTGGAGATCCTGGGTTCAAATCTGGCCAGAAACTTAACCCGCATTACTCAGCCCTTTCCACTCTTCCGCCTTGAAATTGTGTATCGGTTCCAAGACAGAAGGCAAGGGTTTTTTTAAAAAAATAAAATAAAATAAGGAGGTTCTACTAGATAACCTTTGAGGTCCCTTCCAGATCAAAATCTATGGTGCAATTATCTAGGTTCTTAAAGTTGGAAAGATATATTTGTACACAGGTCTTTTCAAAAACAACATGCAGCTAGCCCTCTTCATTTGAGCAGATTACATTCTACTCTTTTCTTACCTGGCCTTCTGAAGAAGACACAAATATTGGATTCAACATCACATGAAAGTTCTGTTTATTTCTGGTCTCTTACAAGAAAATAAGAAACATCTCTAAGCTCTTATATACTATATAAGCTCAGGAATAGTCAGTAAGAATTTATTGGAAAAGTTAAAGTTTCACAATGTTTTAATATTATGTTAAGAGCTTCAAGAACCCATCATTATTTCTTTCTTTTTCCTCTATCATATCTAATCTGTTTAAAGTACCAAAACTTTTCAGAATCTGAGTCAAAGAAAACACCTGTTATATAATCTATTGTAGGATGGATAGCTTGTAGCTTTTATGAGGAAGAAAAATGACCCTGAAACATGACAGAACCCCTTAGGAATTCCAGGCTCTGTTCCTGGTTCTGCCATTAGCTCATTCATTTTTTAAAAATCACTTAATAGCTGTATACCTGAGTTTCTTTATGCACCACATGAAGGGCACAATGCCAGTTTAAAGTTTTCTTTGACAGGAGTCACTAAATAAAGGAGCACCATAATAATCACTTATGAATGTTAATAATTTAACATTAACTGAAATGTTGAATTGGTTTAAACAATCCATTGCTTTCACAGGTGTTAGAATTTTCTCTCCTCCTCACTTCTGGGAATTAATTTTGCCAGAGGTCAGGAAGAATGTAAACCATAACACATAAGCACATATAACTTCAAAACCCAAACCTGTCTTTTAGCTGGCATCATTTTTCCTGGAAATGTCCCTAGTGGCTCAATCCACTGAATCTAGCAAGAATTAGTCTTTCATTTTCTTTGCAATTGCTGTGAATACTACATTTCACTTACCCAAAGGCACTTAAAGTGACTCCCCTGAAATGAATGCTCAACGTTAGCGGACCTTCTTAATTCTAAAGATGGAGTGCAACCTAGGAGAGCAAGATAAAAGGGGATAAGCAAAATATGGGCCTGCTCAGACACCCACCTTCTCTCATCCCCCCTCCACTTCAACCCAAGATTCATTCTTTCTCAGTGTCTTTCACCTATTTAAGATTTTCCCCGCCCCACCACCCCAACTGTTAAAGATCTTTGAAGACCTCTCTCAGGGGCAGGGACCAAAGCAGAGCCAGAAGAACAGCAAAGACGCTGAGACTGCGACTCTTCCCTCTGCCCCACCCCACTTGGAGCCGGTAGGAAGGCTCTGGGGTGGACCCGGGAGCCAGACGGATTCTCGGCACGAAAATTCAATTGTTGGCTGCAAAGCCCAGAGCCCGATTTCCAGGGCTCGGCGGGACCACTATTAGACGGATGACAGACTCTTGACAGCTGAGGGCTCCTCCTACTCCCCCTCTAGTCTAAGCACAGGAGCCTCAGCTCCCAGAAGTGGTGGGGTGGGGGGTGACGGAGGACACCTTAAGATTCCTCCTTTCCCAAAGGACTAGGAGAGGTTGAAACAGCCCATAAGATGTGTGGTTTCCCTGCCACTCGAAAGAGGGCTCGGTTGGGCAACTACCCATCCCATCCCATCCCCCTATTGGAGTGCGATCTGCAAGGCGAGAGGAGGCAGGAGCAGTGACCGACTCCCAGCGGAGCTGAGCTGCCAGCCCACCCTAGCGCTAGTTCCCGCTCCGCAGCTGCTGTAGCCCTGTACACTTGTTGCTCTCCAGAGGAATCGGATCGGGGTGGGGGGCTGAAGAAAAAGTCAGAAAGGAGAGCGAGCCAATTTCTCTGTGCCTTGAACTTATTCCTCTCCCACTTTCCTTCTCCCACTACATCACCCCCGAGAAAATAACCGAGCCTATGGCTTCCCGGCTGGAAATGCAGGTGAAGAAACTTTTCCTAGCACGGGAGACGAAGCAAACTCTCACAGTCCTCGCCAGCAACCAGGGGGAGAGAAATGCTGCCCGAAAAGTCAGCCCTTTACCTTTGAAGGATGGGGTCCCCCTCGCTCCGTCCCTTTGTCCCTCCCTAAGCCCGCCGGCGGGGTGCCGGGCCGGAGACTGGGACGCGCTGGGGCCGCCCGGAGCGATCAGGCTCTCCCGGGAGCTGACAGAGCCTGGCGGCGGCTGGGGCATCAAGAGGGAGGAGCCGAGAGCCCCGCAGCCCAGGCAGGCAGCGCCCGAGCCGCGCCGCCAGCTGCGCACGAAACTGGTGCCGCCCCCAGCCCCGCTCCCCCCCCCCCCCCGCTCTCCCCGCTCCCCCGGGTCCGGGATCCCCGGGAGACTCTCCCCACCTCCAAGATCGCGGCTCGCCAGCCGCGGCATCACATGGCCCGGCCTGGCCCGCCCTCGCTGGCTAGCTCCCTCTCAGCACCGGCTCCAAAATGAAACCTGAACCTGCCCCCTACGGAGGGAGCTGCGAAGCTACGGTTCCGGCTGCGACCGCTGGGGGG
>NC_058130.1:336951287-336997665 GCF_016433145.1 Gracilinanus agilis | reverse complement strand
CCCGGGAGCTGACAGAGCCTGGCGGCGGCTGGGGCATCAAGAGGGAGGAGCCGAGAGCCCCGCAGCCCAGGCAGGCAGCGCCCGAGCCGCGCCGCCAGCTGCGCACGAAACTGGTGCCGCCCCCAGCCCCGCCCCCCCCCCCCCCCGCTCTCCCCGCTCCCCCGGGTCCGGGATCCCCGGGAGACTCTCCCCACCTCCAAGATCGCGGCTCGCCAGCCGCGGCATCACATGGCCCGGCCTGGCCCGCCCTCGCTGGCTAGCTCCCTCTCAGCACCGGCTCCAAAATGAAACCTGAACCTGCCCCCTACGGAGGGAGCTGCGAAGCTACGGTTCCGGCTGCGACCGCTGGGGGGGCAGGAGGGCGGACGCCAGCTACCGAGCCCCTAGGCTTGCTGCAGAGAGAAGCATCCCGCTCCCCGCACCTGGGCGGGGGGGGGAGATTTCGGGGGAGGTTCAGCTGTAGCCCCAGAGGCCCTGACCCCACCACTGCAGGCAGCCAGAACCGTAAGCCTGGCGCAACTCCTTCCAGGTGAAAGTTATTTCAGGTCTTGGAAGTTTGGCTTGGGGGGTTGGCCAGAAGCCAGGACCCCTTGTGGCGTCGCGTGGCGCAGTCCCAAAGCACCTTCAATCTTTAGACCCACACCTTTCACATCATCCCTCCCCAACAAAATTAGGGTGATAGGGTCAGGCTTAGAGGTGGACGTGACCGTAGGGGCCATCTCGTCTAATTTCTTCATTTTATAGATGAGAAAACTGAGGTCTAGGAAAATTAATAATTTGTCCAAGGTCACACAAGTAGTGAGGGCTGAGATTGGAATCCAAATTGTCTGACTTCTACTTCAGGGTTCTTTCCACTTTAAGTCCAAATGGAATAGCTGCCAGTTTAGACATAATCTTACACAAACTAAACGCTGTCTTGCATTCCATTTAAACCACATTTTACACCATTGAAATGAGGTGTTATAAATTTAATCCGTAGATTACCTTCTTAGGCCATGTAGATAATATGTTACCTCCTGAACCAGGTTGTCTTCCCTAAATAATCTGTGATTCTCTTCCTTTCGCTTCTACACAGAAGTGACTGCATTAAGACAGTCGTCAATAAGTAACTCAGATAAAAATGTTAAAACCTTCTTCTAGCTAACAGGTGGAGTGAATGAGAGGAAAACTAATCCCAGGGCTCAAAGTGTCAACCACATGTCTAAAGGCAGGAATCTCTCTTTAGGCAAGTCTTTTTCCATGACAAAAGAACGGAGGTAATAATCCCACTATTTCCGGCAAAGGGCCCAGCTTTACCTTTGCATGTGCTTACCTCCGTTCTCTTTTGTTTTACTATCCGAGAGCTGGCCTCCATGGAGAAGCCGGTTCCCAGAACTGGGCCAAGGGTGGGGCAACCCCCTGAGCTGCCATCCGGTGTCAGTCAGTGCTGCTCCTCTCAGCACCTCTCCCCTGGCCTCAACGTTTTAACCCCCCACTAACTTCTTTAGCCCATCCCATAGGTATGGCGGGAAAACTTAACCGCCAGGTGTTGTAAAGTGACAGGAAATGAGAGGGAGGAAGACAAAATGATAACAACTGAGTTTATATACCCCATCAAGATTTGTAAAAGTAGTGCCCTCCTAGCCCTATGAGGTAAATAATGCAAGTGGTATCGCCTCCTCTCCCACTATACAATTGAAGTTCATAAGTGTCTCTTTGAGCATCAGAGCCACAATTCAAACCCAGACCAGTACCCTCACCCAACTCCACAGATAACAGTTGTTTTGATGAAGCCCCAGAAGCAGACCTCCAAGTCTGTTTGAATCCTTATTCTCCAATCTTGCCTAACTCTAGGTGGCTAAAGCAGTATTTCAGAAAGAATAATACTCTATTTCAATAAGTGACTCCAGGCTGCTGCTTGAGCATAAGCTTCCAAGGGCTACAATAAAGCTGTTCACTATAAGGACTTTCATTCTAAATAAAAATTTAGTTCCAATTCCCCAAAGACAGCTGGAATCGGGTCAGTCTACAGAAATAAAAAGCCAGCGATGTTAAAGGTCTTCATCATTATTCACCATTTCCAGATAACAAATGTTTGTTGAGTTGAATAACTTATCAAAGCACAAAGCCTCCTTTTAGGTTTTTTTTTTTCCTACTCCCAACATATCTGTGAGGTTGGTAAATAAAGAACAGGAAAGAGTGAAAGAAAGTTCAGAGGGAAAGTCCTACACAATTGATTCACTGAGCAATGTTATCTTGCACATAATAATGTTTAATAAGGTGCTTGTAAAATTGAATTGAATTGGGAGGGGGAGCAAAATCACCCCAAAATGAGAAACTGCTACAACCTTCCCCTATCCTTTACACTACTCTTTTTAATTTATTCATTTAAATTTATTTATCAACTTTTGACAATTGTTTTCTGCGAGTTTAGGATTCGGATTTTCTCCCTCCCTCCCTTACCCCCTTCATATTATACTTAAGTTGGGTTTGGACTTGATCATTTTTGGATAAGAACTTGGCTCTCATTCTTTCCCATCCCCAAATCGAAAGTGTATATTGGGGGTCCTTTCAAAGAAACCCGTGAAAAAATATAGAGCCAGAAGCTTGAAGAAAGGTATCGTTGAGATAATTGTCTTCAATTGGCTTGACAATTTCAGATTAAGGCTATTGATAGTAACAGTGAATTTATACACTAGGCTGGGGTAGTAGTAGAGCTTTGTTTCCTATTCAAAACAGAATTGCTCATTCACCACAGAGGAACACCTGAAGGTTAGTCAGCAGAAAGTCAAGTTGGTAATCCAGTTGAGGGAAATTTCTTCTTCACCATAAATGTGCTTAGCAAGCCCTAGTACCACTTCAGAAAGCCCTGTAACACCAGTCATTCTGACTTTTATCTTGCCTCTGGATTTTGATGACTCTGGGAGGGAGAGTGAAGCAGATGGCTTCCTGTAACTCTGCCTCACTCAAATCTCATCATCCCCAAAATGTTGTTGGTCCTCTCCAGAAATGAAAGAACAACAGCAGCATCTACAGCTGCCCAATTCTTACCCATGATTCTTCAGAGCCTATCTCCCCTCTCAGATTCCCATCAGCCATTCCAGTTCAATTTGATATTTCCCATGAATTTCCACAGAAAGGGTCAGCTATACCAAGCTATTTAGCAACTGAAAAGATACTGTCATGTATTGTTTTCTTAAGGGTACAAAACTTGTTACTCAGACAAGATGGCCACTTCTTCGAGAACAAATATTGAATCTTTGTTTTTTAACCTTTACCTTCTGCCTTATAACTGATTCTTAGTATAGGTTCCAAGGCAGAAGAACAGTTAGGCAGTTGGGGTCCAGAGCCACACAGCTAGGAAGAATCAACCTGGCTGTACCCAGACACAGCATTTTATCAGTTCTCTTACCTCCTATAGTGCCATGCATAAAGCCAGCTTTCTATAAACCTCTGTGAAAGCAAATTATCACAGACACATTGGAAAGTTTTATAATACATGCAGCCAGTTCTATCATCCCACTGACTGCTGCCCTCCTCTTCTCATTTCCCTGCACCAAAAATGAGCAATTATAAATCTTATTTTTGAACCTATGAATTCACAAGTTTCAAAATGAAAAATAACTTTAAAAGCACAGTTAAATATTCTAATATTGGAATGAGAAAAGAAAAACAAAAGTATGAATATAATAATATTGAGGCTTATGAAATGTTTTACCTGCCTCCTGCATATACTCTGCCATCCAGTGGTATTGGCCTTCTTGCTATTCAACAAGACACTAATAAGTGTGAAAAGCAAGGTTTGTACTGAAATTTCTTCTACACCCACCTGTCTCTGGAGACAAATTTTGCCAAAGGTCAAAGACATCAAATCAGAGACATTCCTTGGCAGGGAACCCCAGGTTCCTGACTCTTATTCCAACCAACTGACCATCTTGGCTATAACACCAAAATAGAATTTAATTGAATTTATTGAAATATGCAATATATAAACTTGGCTAAGTATTACAGTTTTGCTTTGAGAAAACGTTCTAATGAAATTACAGGAATACGTCCTTTTATTCAATTTTATGACCTGTAGGCTAAATTTTAAACACTGGCTTACTGAAGCCATTGAAAACATGTCTGTAACATCTCTGAAAACTAGTCAGAAAGATTTACCTATATAATATGAATAGTAATAATAAGAATAATAATTGCTTACATTGATACAGGATTTTAAGGTTTACAAAGGACTTTGCTCACAACAATCCTGGGAGGCATCATACGTACCCAAAACTCCAAGTTGCACAATGATCATCACACATGAATTAGTTTGAGAAAACTATCAAAAGATAGTAGTGGGGGGCAGCTGGGTAGCTCAGTGGATTGAGAGCCAGGCCTAGAGACGGGAGGTCCTAGGTTCAAATCTGGCCTCAGACACTTCCCAGCTGTGTGACCCTGGGCAAGTCACTTGACCCCCATTGCCTACTCTTACCACTCTTCCACCTCTAAGTCAATACACAGAAGTTAAGGGTTTAAAAAATAAAAAAAATAATAAAAAATAAAAAGATAGTAGTGGTATTCTGTATAAACTCTAAAATTTCTCCAATTTCAATTTGTAGTAAGTCTCCCTCAAATGTATTTGAGCATCACAATGATGAAAAGAATGAGTAATTCAGGAACGAGCATCATGGTTTTCTGCACTAAGTAAGTTCCAAAATGAAATTCTTTGCTAAGAATCCCTTGGAACTAATGTACTTTTTTAAAGTACCTTTTCTAGGACCTTCTCAGAATCCTCCATTTACCTCCTTCAGAGAGAGACTAAAGAGGAGTTTTGCTAAAATTTCAGGTGATCCTAGATGTCACTGAGCTTAGAGGGAGGGCAGTGAGTTGCCCTAGATGTTTTGATCACACCAGATATGTGTGAGATTAATGGTGAAGGATTTGAGTGCTTTAAGATGACAAAGCAAAGCCCTTCTTGGTCCCTTTATCCTGTAATAGTGGTAAGGGGTCTCTGCAGCAAGAAGAGCTAGTAGCCACTAGGCCATTAAGTCCAATCCCCTTATTTTACATGTGAGGAAACTGAGTCCACAACGGTTGTGACACTTTGTCTATTATGTGTTTTGGGTCCCAGCTAGGGGATACAAATTGGTGGCCAATTTAAAAAAAAATCATCATTTGTTAATTATGTCTCCAGTTAAAAGATCTCAGATCCTTAAGGTCAGAGACTATTGAAGTTTTTCACCTCTGAATACTCAGCCACCAACATAACACCTAGAAATTAGTACGTATTTAATTAGTATTTGTTTAATTTAAATACCTGGAATTGTCATTCTTCCTCCTCCATCCCCACCCCAACTCAAGGCCCTCTGGACACTTGGGCTCCTTGATCGCCATTTACACTTGGGATTCATTTCATTCCATGCACCAAAACTTCAGCCAACTATACTATAAGGCCAACCGGTTGCTACAGGTTTATTTATTTTCTAAACTTCCCCATACCAAAATTTCTAGCAAACCAACTTTGCTTGCCAATACCACCCTGCCCTTTGGGGAAAACAGACCTTTATGACTACCATTTGTTAGCAAGCCAATATCCTAACCCTGATCCACCCAAAGAACTGCAGTTTGGGAGGTTTCCCCCCCAAGATCAAGAGTCACATTCAGCCTAAGATGTGTTTACCTATCTGCTTCAGTCATTTACTCAGCTCCTTTCCAAAATGGCTACAGGTGCCCTCTGACTGTAGCCAAGTAGCTGGCATTTAAGCTAACTCAAAGGCCCCTTTTTTGATCCCCAGGCCATAATTCTTGTGAGGCAGGCCAGCTGGAGAGCTCACAAAAACAAATTTGAGTCTTTCATTATTCAGTCTTCATCTCCAGAACAGCCACCCAGAGTGTTCCGAGGTTGGATGCTGTGCATCCCAATCCAGCACGCCACCAAGCCATGGAACACCTGTTAAATAGTCACATCTCCTTAGCTAGGAGCCACATTCCTCCCCAACCCCCTCAGGGCCAGTTTTCACAGTTTGATTAGAAAAGCTCTGAAAAACAGAGTTAATGATGGAGATACTGACACAATTTTAATTAGGGTGGTGTGGAGCTGTCACTGATAATACCCATTTGGAACAGTGTTGAGAGAGGTGGTTTACAGGCTATGATTATATTCAAGGCTTCTGATGAAATGGCAATTGGGGAGAATGAAGCCTCAGTGTTCCGTACATGACATCACTGAGAAGTCTTTAAAAGCACCTATTTTCTTCTGCACTTGCTATTCGTTTTACTTCATGTAGAGACCTTGTTTCTTTTTACCAGGGATGGAGGATGGCTGGCTGATGGGAGAGAAGACAAATGGAGGGCGAGGACAGACAAAAACCTGTAAAAAATTTTTATATGGAAAAAATTATATCCTAGATTCTTTCATGTAAACTTTTGCTTGCTAAAAAAAAAAAATCAAAGCTCAGGATTTCTTTGAGAATTTTTTATTCAAGGGGCATGAGATTTTTTAAAATAATCATTAGAGTAATTGCTTATATGTAGATAAAGCTTTACCATTCATAAAGTTTTCCTATGTATGTAGGTGATGTAGGTATTTGTTCCCATTTTATAAATGAGGAAACTGAGGCTCAAAGGAGTGAAATGACATGTTCAAGACTGCAAGGCTAATGGGTGGCTGTGAAAGGGCAAATCTATCATATGACACTACATTATAACCAATATATGCCATAATTTCCAATCCACTGTAAAGAACCTCAGTGTTTTTAAGTGTTTTAAATGTTATGTAAAGTTGGATGTGTTCTCCCCACCCCAATATTCTCACACCCTTCCCCCCAAAAATTACAGTTATAAAAGATTGGATTAGAGAACTGGTTCTCAAACTTTGGGGTTTCAGAATCCCTTAATACTCTTAAAAATAATCAAAGGACCTAACGAATTTTTGCTTATATAGGTTATATCTATTGACATTTACAGTATTAGAAATTTAAGTGGATATTTTAAAATATATATTTATTTACTTTAAAATAACAATAATATAAAAAATGAAAAATAACAATAAATGGCAGGAAAAATATAACAAAATAATCATGAAGTAATAATATCATAATAACATATTCTATTATATATAACTATGTGTAATAACATATTTTTATATATAATATAATACTTGAATGGAGTATTTATGAATGTATACATATTCCTACCTTTCAATTGCTGTAGCTAAAGTTGTTCTGGAAAGGAGCTAATCATTTTTAATATCTGATGGATATTTAAAAGTTTCTGAGTACTCATGGAGTGGTGTGTGTGTGTGTACTGTGAGACAAACACAGTAGGAATTCATAGATGAAGTTCCTACTTGTAGACCAGGAAAACTTGTCTTATGTTCATGATTTAGCCAAGACCTGGCTAAGGAAGGGCAGTTAGAGCCTGGAGTCAGAAGGACCTGAATTCAAATCTTAACTCAGATATTTACTATTCTGTGACTCTGGAGAAGTCACTTAACTCTCTTTCCCTCAGTTTCCTCATCTATAAAATGAGCGGGAGAAGGAAATGGCAAACCACTCCAGGATATTTGCCAAGAAAACCCCAAATGGGTCAGACAGTACTATTTGATATCATCATCATCACCATCATCATCATCATCAACAACAACAACAACAAGTTAATATATTTGTGAAAAGAACTAATTTTAAAAAATGAAAAACAACGAAATGGGGCAATTTTTTGCATAGTTTTATAAATCTCTTTAATATCTATTTTAATAGAAGACAGCTATGTTCTCATATCTGCTTCCATAGTCAATATATTTTGATATGTTTTTTGGTTAAAAAATATCAATCATTTGGTCACACGCATATGCAGTATGTAATTGGAAAAGGGAGAAGGAAGAATTATTTGAATAGGTAAATAATGCTATAATAGTATTATAAAAGTAGTTTTGACTTGAAGCTCCCTGAAAGGACCTTAGAAAACTAGAGAGGTCCTCAGACTTTACTTTGGGATTCAATGTCATTGAATACATCCGTGGACTACCCAGTGAGCTACCCTAGATGTTTTGATCATACCAGATATGTGTGAGATTATTGCTGAAGGATTTGATTGCTTTAAGATGACAAAGCAAACCCCCTTCTTAGTCCCTTGATCCTGTGGTAGTGGCAAGGGGTCTCTGCAGCAAGAAGAGTGGCCATTCAACCAAGAAGAGCTAGTAGCCACTAGAACACAAAAGGGGAAACCCACTCAATAGACCATAAAAGAGGAAACAATTTCCTCCCTTGCTCTCTTTTCCTTCTTGTCTCTGAAATATGTGCCAAAGAGTTCCTTCTTCCTGGATTTCCCATGAAGCGCAGGGAAGGGGTGAGAGCTCTTAATCCCCACTCCAGCAGAAATGACAAACTGCTCTGCTCACACATGACATCCTGCACATGTGTTGACCTAGACAAGATTGACCCTGGGCCTCTGGTTTCCTCTTCTGCTTGTTGTTCTTTCTCTGAGGAGAGATGACCATATAGCAATACTGAGATGTATATTTCTAGCCTTATAGGCAATGTTGCAAGTTCAAGAAGTTGGGGGTTTAAGGACTGGCAAAGATGGCAGAATTCAGGAAATGGATTAGTCCAGCCCTCACCACATCTATTCCAACAAAGATCTAAGAAGAAAATCAGATTGGGTCATAGTGGAAAATATAAGAGGAAACCACAATGAAATATTTTTCTAGCCCAAGATCACAAAGGTAAAGGACCAAGACAAGAACTATGAGTCGGCTTTGTTGTTTTCAATCTATAAATATTTATTAAGTACCTACTATGTACCAGGCACTAATGTTCTGACACTAGAGTGGGATCTCAGATTCAAGCCCTTGTGATAAGACCAGCTATTGGCCAAGGGTCAGTCTGTGCCTACAGAGTCTTCCAGGTAGCTGAGGCCAACGATTGGAGCTCTGCTCTAGGGCATCTGCAATTGTGTTACCGAGACCCAAACAGTCTGAAAATCCAAACAGATGCCCCTAGACTTTTCTGTCTAGGAGGGCAGCATTAAGACTGATTAGAGTCTACCAAAAGTTACAGCTCCCTGAACTAAGTCACCCCTGTGAACCCTGAAGAGTACAACGCTAAGTACTAAAAGAATGTAGCAGCAGAACCTGAGATTATCCAAAGATCATAAAAGGCCTCTACATTCTCTCTAAAAGTACACAGAGCCTGGCCCCAAGCACAAAACTCCAAGTTGGGAAGCAAAGCTGGAAGAATGAGTAAACAAAAATAGAATCCCACCATAAATAGTTCTTGTGATGGTGGCAATACCCAAAACACAAACAGAGAAGAGGGTGTTAACTCCAAAACATATACAAAGCCTCAAAGAAAAACACAGCTTGGTCATAAAGGTCAACTACATTCCCTAGGAGAAATAAAGCAAGAGATTTTTCTCTAAAGAGCTAAAATAATATTTCAAATGAAATTAGAGCAATAGATGAAAAATTAGAAAGGAAATGAGAGTTCTGGAATAAAGAATTAGATGAAGCACTAGGGATAGAAAACTTTACTCAAGTGACAAACTTCTTGAAAATTAGAATGTAAAAAACAGAAAGTAATGACTCTATGGGACAACAATAAATATTAAAACAAATGACTAAAAAAAAAAAGAAGAAAATGTAAGGTGTCTCATATTAAAAACTGACCTGAAAAACAGATCAAGAAGATAGCAAAAAAATTGAAAATAAAATGACTATTAATTGGGGGTGGGGTGGTTGAACAAATTATAAGCATATGGATGTAAGAAAATACTATTACAACATATCAAATGGCAAAAGGGACAAATTCAGAGAAACTTGGGAAGACTTGTAGGAACTGATGCAGAGTGAAAAAAAACAGAACAAGGAGAACCATTTATACAGTGACTATAACACTATAAAGGAAAACAATCTTGAAAGGGTTAAGAACTCTGATGAGTGTAATGACCAATCATAATTCCATAAAAGAAGACAAAATACAGTATGCCAACCTCTTCTTGGTAGAGAAGCAATGGCCTTTAGATCTGGAATGAGACACACTGTTTCAGACACAACTAATCCAACACAACTTTGTTTTATGAGGCTAAACTTATTTGTTAAAAGAAACAGCTTTTAATTCAAAAAGGAAGAGTTAGGGGTTGAATTGAGGAATAGTAATAATCATACAAGAAAAAAATTAGAAAGAAACACCAATGAAACAATTTTTTAAAGGACTGGAGACCTTGGAGTTGGATAATATTGGTACTATTGCCTTAAATTTCATATATGTGTGTATGTGGATATGTATGCTTAAAGATATATATGTATGTATATTTGTATGTGTCTATATGCATACATATTCACAGTATAAAAGATTTATGGTGTCATAGGGATCATCTTTTTCTAATGATATTTGAATATGGAAATATTCATGTCTATAGATGATTTTATGGTTCATATTTTTTTAATGTTTAAAGAAAAATAAACAACCAGGGTTTTCTCTTCAAGATTCAGGCTCACTCAAGACTAACACTAGGCCATATTCAGTCAGTCAATAATCATTCAATAAATAGGTATGAAGGGCCTACTATGTGCTTAATTCTGGGGATAAAAAAAGAGACAAAAAATGGAGGGAGGGCCCCTCAAGGAGTTTATAATCTAATAGATACAGAGTTAAGGGAGCCCCTTCAAGGGAAAAGGCAAATGCCCCAACCTCCTGGAAGTATCACTGATTCATTACCAAAAGGGGAAAAAAAACCATTCAGGTTTTCTTAAAATAGTAAGAAGGAATAATTATGCCTACTGAGGCAATGATATTCAGATGCAAAAAAAAGAACAATGGAGAGAATTAAGAAATATCCTAGGTGTTAAAAAAATTGTAGCATTTGGAGACTTCTCAAATAGCATGCTTTCATTCTTCTTCCTAAAACAAACTATCCAGGAATGGCACCCAACCACAGGCAACAATGGAAAGTTACCAAATGCTTATATAAAGATCATGATTATCAAAAAAGCTAGAAATCTGTTAAATGAGGCGAGTAAGTTTTTAAAATTTAATAATATTCTTTCTGATGTGTAAGCCACTTCTTTTGTTATAAGGGACACAGTTTAAGAGTTGCCATCTTAAATATAATATGTGACCTACTTTGAGTTTGAAAATAACAGCTTGGTAAACTATAAAAGGCTTTCCTCTGAACAACCCCATGAGTTAAATACAATGGTAAATATTATTATTCCCATTTTACATAGGAGGAAACTGAGGGGTGAATAAGTGATTTGCACACAGTCATATGGTATGTAAATATTAGAGCATGAACTCAAACCCAAGTCATCTGATTTCTAAGTCTAGTGGCCTTTCTTCTGAGTTTAGTTCCTCTCTAATGTACATATCTTAGAAATAAATTTATTATATCTCATATGGCAATTAATTTAATAAAGAAACATTTCCTTTTATTTTCTTGAATATATTTGTATATACTTAATTTTTTGCCAATGTTATCTTTATTTTCAGTTCCAAATTCTTATCTTCCTCCCATCCCCGCCCCTACCCATTGAGAAGAATGTATACTTTTTCAAAAAGACAACATAGAGGTGGCAGCTGGGTAGCTCAGTGGATTGAGAGTCAGGTCTAGAGACAGGAGGTCCTAGGTTCAAATCTGGCCTCAGACACTTCCCAGCTGTGTGACCCTGGGCAAGTCACTTGACCCCCATTGCCCACCTTTACCACTCTTCCACCAAGGAGCCAACACACAGAAGTTAAGGGTTAAAAAAAAAAAAAGGCAACATAGAATAGTAGAGAGATGCTCCTGAAGCCAAGAGAACCCCAGTTCAAGTCTTTCCTTAGACTGGATGTGTGACCCTGGGCAAGTATTTAACTCCTCAGTGTTCTGGCTGCTTCCTATGACTATAAACTGCAGGACAGGTGTCAGCTTGCATCGGTGGAGGGAGTTTCCTCACCTGGGAGTTCCCTTTAAACAAAGGAAATCATAGGTCTAGTCCCCATCTCTATGATTTTTTTTCAAAAGTTAAGCATACCACTTCAAAACCTATATGAGTAAGATCTTTTATGTACATCACACAAGTATAAATAATGTTTTTCATTTCAATAGGCTTACACTTTTTTTCTAATTATGCAGCATGGAAACTTGGGGTTTCATTGGAATTTTCTTCACAGATGATGTGGTTATGATGGGCACATTTAATGTGGTACAAGCCCTATGCCAGGAGTTCACAAGGGTTATAACCCTGGATGTGAAAAGCAATGCAGAAGTGCTTTAAAACTTCAAAGAGAATTAGAAAATCATTCTTCCAGATAATTAAAAGTAAAAACTATTCCTTGGAATTACTTGGTATTTTTATTCTCAGGAATTCAAAATCTAAATATGTACCAAGAAGAATGATTGAACATTACTCCTTCCATTCCTTGTTTAAAAGTTTTCTTTTATTTTTTTTTATACATTTGACAAACACTAGCAAAAATAAATGCTCCCATATGCAAAGAACAGAAAAACGGACTGAATAGCATACCCTGAATCTCTACTTACAGACAGCTTTTTTAAAGTATGTGCTAAATTTAACAAAATATTTACTGCTTGTCTATGTCCCTTCACCCTCATTCCTTCTGTTCTCTTTTGTGTATTTTTTTTACATTTCATTAATTTTTTACATTTAATTTACATTTCATTAATTACAGTTCTTTTCTTTCTTTTCTTCTCTTTTTTATATTATTATCATTCTCTCTGCCTCCATATATTTTCCCCAAATAAAGTAAAAGCCTTTCCTGCATTCCAATAAGAATAGTCAAGTCAAATCCACAAAATGTCCATCTAAAAATCTCATTATCTCATTATTCAACTTTATTCTATCACTTCTCCATCAAGAGGTAGGGAACTTGAATTATTGTTGGTATATTGAAGTAATGGATGGTCATTGTATTGTATTGACCATATTGACAGTTTTCAATTCTTTCACAATTGTTTTCATTTGCAATACTGTAATCATTGTAAAAAAAAAAGTTTTTCTCCTGATTCTACTTTTTTCATTCTGATTCAGTTCATATGAGTCCTTCCAAATTTCTCAGAATTGACCCCTTTTAATATTTCTTATGGCAAAATAATATTCCATCATATCAGATTCTATAATTTGTTCTGTTCTTCCCCACATTATTTCCTTGTTGTTCTGATTTTTTAAAAAGTTGGGTCTTTCTGTTTTTAATCACTGTGGAGGTATATTTCTACTAGTGATACAGCTGGGTCAATCCAATGAGCTGGCCACATAGATGGAATGCCAAATGTATGCTTGCCCAAAAGATTATTTTATAGAGAACTTGTACAAGGTAAATATTCTTACGGTAGTCAGAAGAAGCCGTATAAGGAAACTTCCAAGGTATTTCTGAATTACTCTACTACTGACTGTGAGATACGGGAAATGCTGGCACAAGTCAGTCCAGCATGGCATGTCCACATCGAAAATGGCACTGCAGTCCATGACCAAAGCAGAATTGTAGAAGCACAAAAGAAACATGAGCTGCACAAACCCAGTGTCAATACCACCATACACGTTCTAACAGATCTTCTATGGGTAGTTCCTTTTGAACTCATATTGGACTGATCAGTCCCAGCCCGGCACTCCATACCCTGACCCTTACAACATGATATCACTGGTTTTCTTTGAAAATGAAGGACCTACAAGAACAGCAGCAACAACATCTGGGTCAAAGGGTTTGTTCAATTTTAGTGACTTGGGATACAGTTCCAAATTGCTTTCCCAGATGGTAAAACAGCTTTACCAACAAGGCTCACAATCCTTTAAACAACTGCCATCCTCCCCCCTTTTTCTAACCTCTGCTAATCTGATGGGTGTGAGGTGGAATTGCAGACTTATTCTAATTTGTCTTTCTCTTATTATTAGTAATTTGTAATATTTTCCCCCCATATGGTTGTTTATAGCTTGCCTTTCTCATTTTGAGCACTACCTATTCATATCCTTAATATTTGCTGGGGAATGGCTCTTGTACTTATATATTTGCATCAACTCTTTATGTATACATATATATCTCAGATATGCCTTTATTTGAGAATTTGCTATAAATATTTTCTCAGTTAACTGTTTCTCTTGTAATTTTCAGTGTAATGGTTTAGTACATACAGACCCTTTCAAATTTCATAGAATCAAATTTGTACATTTTATATCTGTGATATTCTCCATTCCTCATTTGTTCTAGAACTTTCCACTTACTCAAATTGAAAGGGGTATTCTTTATCCTGTTCTCCTAATTCGTTTATGGCATGACTCTTTATCTCTAAGTCTTGTATCCCATTTGGAGTTTATGGTGGCAAATAGTGTGAGATGTTGGTGTAAAATCTCATATCTACCAAATTGCATTCAAATTCTCCTAGCAGTTTTTGTCAAATAGTAAGTCTTTGCCCAGGTATTTAGAGTCTTTGTTTCTACTGAACACTATGATGTTATGTTTGATTCCCTCTACTTATGGTCCGCTAGTATCGTCTTTATTTTTTAACCAGTGTCAGATACTTTTGATGATTACTATTTTGTTGTAAAATTTGAGATTTTTTTTATCAGTAGGCCTATTTCCTTCCTACTTCTTTCAATATTTCTGTAGAGGTTCCTGATCTTTTGTTCTTCATTTTTTTTGTTGTTCTATAAAGTAGACCGAAATAAAAAAGCATTATTGAGCAGTGAATAAAGAGCCAACCTTGGAATTAGGAAGGTCTAGGTTCAAGTATCACCTCTGAAGCATTCTATTTCTGTGATTCTGGGCATATCATACAATCTCTCATTAAGATTATAGGCAACTTTCTAGGGACATAATGTGCAAGGAAGTTGGCTACCTGCATTGGCAATTGAAGCCTTCTCATCTGAAAATTCCCTAAACTAATGAAATTAT
Source organism: Gracilinanus agilis (assembly GCF_016433145.1). Classification (NCBI taxonomy): domain Eukaryota; kingdom Metazoa; phylum Chordata; class Mammalia; order Didelphimorphia; family Didelphidae; genus Gracilinanus; species Gracilinanus agilis. The sequence goes on along the minus strand of NC_058130.1, from coordinate 336,982,819 downwards.
CATTCCTATCATTATCCATGAAATAACTTTTTAGAACATTGATTTAGCGCCAAGTTTATAAATTTAAATAGTATTGCTGTCATTATTTTGTTGGCATGGCCCAACCAGGAAAAATTAAATATTATTATAGCTATTATTGTTTAATTATTTTTAGCAGTGTCTGACTCTTTGGGACCTTTTTGGGGATTATCTTGGCAAAATTAGTGCAGTGGTTTGCCATTTCCTTCTCCGACTCATTCTATAGATGAGGAAATTAAGGAAAATAAGGTTAAGTGACTTGCCCAGGGTCACAAGCTAGTGTCTGAGGGTCAAATTTGAACTCACATCTTTCTGACTCCAGCCCCAGTTCTCTATCGGTCCCATATTATTATATCATATGCTATAATATTATTTTGAGCGGTCATGAAATATTACTAATATAAATATATTATCTCATTCTGGCCTTATGTCTCTAAAGAATATTTTATAGTTACATTCATATAATTCTTGTGTGTGCTTTACTAGGTAGATTTCCAGATTACTTTATAATTCTGTGTTTATTTGGGAAGGAATTTCATTTTCTATTGCTTATTGCTGTATTTTATTGGTAATATACAGAAAGGCTGATGCCTTTGCGAGTTTATTTTATATTCTGCTACTTTAATGAAGTTATTCATTGTTTCTGCCATATGCCTTGCTCCCCCAACTTGCAGTATGCCTAGTAGTTTGGGTTCCTACTTTTAGGATTCTGTAGAGCTCTGGGACTCCACCTATATGTTTCCAGTTAACAATCAGCCAGGAGGATAATTCAGTTCTTTAGCATTGGACTTAGCCATTCTAGGCTAGGCTCTAGAGCAATGGTTGGCAACCATTTTGGCCGTGAGAGCCATAAACGCCTGTGGAAGGAGTAGGACGGAGGTGGAAGGCGCAGGAATATGAGGCGGGGGCCGAAGGGCTCCCTGGGGCACATCCTGGGGCTCTGCCTGGACTAGCAAGTTGGGAGGTGGGGCCAGATATGGCTCAAGAGCCAAAGTTGCTGACCCTTGCTCTAGAGGGCATTGAACCTTTGGCTGCTCGGCTAGGCCAGGAAGGTCATTCCAAGGCTAAGCAGCTTCTGTAGGATTTGACCTGACAGACCACTTGGCTGCTAGACCATGGTTTTCAGAAAGCAACTGGCAGCCTGCTCTCCTGATGAACAATTGTTTCCTGATCATGCCAGACAGGCTCTTCTGCTACAGGGCTATTGCTGCTGGGCTGAGTCCAGTCACTGGGTCCTTCTCAGGATATGGCATCTTTGCTGGAGAGGTTGACCCTCTGGACACGTTCTTTGATATGCAGTTTTGATCTTCTGTTAAATTGGCCACTGACTCAATTAGCTAACATTGGACTCTTTTCTTTTGTTGCAATGTCCTTTTATTCCCTTAAAGCTAGGGTGTTCATCATGTACTCTTTCAGAAAGAGTATAGACCATTAGCTCATGATAGGTAAAAGTCTTTTTTTCTGATTTCCTCATTGTCTTAGGTATAAGGTTTGTCATCTCTAGGTAGGAAGTAGAAGAGATCTTACCTCTGTTGGAAATCCTCCCTGGTTCAAATCCCATTTCTCAAGCCAATGGTCTTTGTATTATTCCTGAAGAAAAGCCTAATACCTTCATTTATCAGCTCATGGTTCTTTATTTTCCATTTTGTTTATATCTTCTTTGATTTTCACAATTTCTATTTTCTGTTTAATTGAGGTTTTTATTTATTGTTTTTCTAGGTTTTTTTTAATTGCATGCCTAATTAATGATTTGTTCCTTTTCTTATTGATTGAAGTGCTTAGTGATATGAATTGTCTCCCAAGCACTACTTTGGCTATATCCCTTTGAGTATATGGTTTCATTGTTATTTTTTGCTATTGAAATGATCTGTTACAAAAAGTTTTTACTTTATGGAAGTGGATTTTCTATAGACCTCAATTTTTACTTAATGCAAATTTGCTTGTTGACATGAGGAACAGAAGGAGGGAGGGAGATGGGAAAAGGAGCTACCTGTTCTTCTAGGGAGGAAGGAAAAGGGCACATGATGTAAGGATATGTGGGGGCTAGAGACAGAGCAAGAGAAGAAACATAAGGGCCAGAAACATGAGAGAAACACATGGGGACTTGGAGGAACCAAGAGGAAAATACAGGGAGGTGACAGACATGTGGAGCCAGGACACAGACACAGGAAAGAGCAGATAACATTCCTAGTGAAGACAGACACACTATTGTAACCAAGAATAATGGAAGACAGACACATGGGGACCAGATACAGTAAAAATCTCTTCTCTCAGTGCCAGAAGTCTCAAGCCAAAATATGGCAGTCTTTCCCCATGTCCTTCTTCTACTTTCACTTGGAGGATTATATTTTAGTGAGGCCCATTAGAGTATTGCGGGTGTGGGAAGGAAGAGAGGGAGATGGGGAGAGAAGATGAGAGGCCTTGCAGTGCCAAACTAATGGACAGGAACAGAAAGAGAGAAAGCATAGAACTGTATAGTAAAGTTAAAACAGAACTTTTTTTGGAACATGAATTTTTTTTTCAGAATTATTTACATAAAGTTGAATATGTATAGTATGAATTTACATATAGGAAGAACTCTACATTTATGTGCTTTGTTCTTTGACTTACCAATTCTTCAGGATTAATTTATTTGGGCGTCATTTAAATTTGAATTCTTAATTCAAACATCTTTTATTGAACATAACCTTTATTGCAGTGTGCTCAGTAAAAGGTATGTTTAAGATATCTGCTTTTCTTCATTTATTTATAGCATTTTGTGCCAATTTTTATTAAAGTGTCTTGCATACTTGGGAAATATTTTATTCCTTCCTATTCCCATTCAATAATTTCAAGAGAGCTATCATATCAAACTTTTCTAAAAAAAATTTCTAAATTCTAGAATTCTACGCAGGTCCATATCTTTTCATTATATTTTTCTACGTCTAAAAATGGGTGTATAAAGTCCCCAAATGTTGTAATTTTCTTCCCTTTTCATCCTATAATTGGATTAATTTTTCCTTTAAATATTATTGAGCTATACCATTTGGAAAACATGTTAAATATTGATATTATCTATTATATGATATGATATTATTAATATCATATCATATATGATATGATATTATTATCTATGGTCCCTTTGATCATAATGTAGTTTCCATGCTTATTTCTTTTTAAAAATATCTTTTTCATATTTATAGGTCTGAGATACTGATTGCTCCCCCTGCTTTTTTTTTTATTTGCTTGGTGTATAATAAATTATGCTCTGACTCCTGTATCGTAACTATGCAAATATTTATATTTCAATTGTGTTCCTTATAAACAATATATTGTTGGATTCTGTTTTCTATTCCATCCTGTTACATTCCCAAGTGTTATTGGTGAACTCATCCTATTAATATTTAGTTATGATTATTAATTATGTATTTCCCTCTATCATATTCCTTGTATATTTTCTCTATGTAACTACGAAATCACTCTTTGCAAATAAGGAGGCACAAAAAGGAAAGGATCTATAATTGAAATAATGTTTTCTCTCTTTTGCTATTCCTCTCGTTGCCAAATTCAGATTCTAATCTCTGATTCTTACTTTCTCCTTTTGATTCTTTGTTGTGTTCACGCTCCAAAATTAATATTTGTTTCACTTGTAACTAATATTTGTTTCACTTGTAACTACTCCTTCCCTCTTTCTTTCCTAATTACTCCCCAAATACCCTTCCTATAAACTCTTCCCCTTCTCCATTTGTTTCTCTGTTGTATTTAATGGGTTACCATACTGAAGTCTGTATGTGTATGTATGTATATCCTACTCTTCTTTGACAAATTCAAATATGAATGAGCTTCATGAGATACCCTCCCCAACTCCTTATTCCATATGTGCTTACTCCATGTAGTCTCCAGCTAGGTGGCACGGTAGATAGAATACCAGGCCTGGAGTCAGGAAAACTTATATTCCTGGGTTCAAATCTGGCCATAGACACTAGTGTATGACTCTGGGAAAGTCACTTAATCCTGTTTGTTTCAATTTCCTCATTTGTAAAATGAACTGGAGAAGGAAACAACAAATAACTTCAGTACCTTTGTCAAGTAACCCCAAAATGGGGTCACAAAGAGTCAGAGACAATTGAAATAAATGAACAATAACAAAATACGCTTCTAATACACATTAATTATCAGCACTATCAATTTCCTCCACCATCCTCATCTATACCCTTACCACTTCCCTTTTCTTTCCTCTCTTAAAATCAACGAAACAAAATGAAACTACATCTAATACTTATGTTTATATGATACCAAACTCCCTCGGTGATTCTTGGAGATGATGAGATTAATGACACTTGGCTCTTTTTCTCCATGAGAATACAAAGTACACAAAAACGTGGGCTCTCTTGTTCCCAACCCCTACCTCCAAAATGTCAGGTTGGGTCCCCAGAGCAAGGTTATTGTACCATCTTCCTTCAGAGTTCTTGGGGGTATCCATAAGAGTTTATGTGGTTGTTCTAATGTTTATGCTCATGAGATTCCATGCAGGGTATTTCCCCCAATATCAATTGACCCATGCCAGTTAGTATCTCTCCTTATGGTATCTAACCACAGATTACTGCCCTAATATCATTCTAACCAATTAATATCTTCTTGATAACCAATTATCATGTTAGCTTTTTACAAAGGAATAATTACTGAGGAGATATAGCAAGATTTTAAGCACAAAACCTCAAAAACCAGAAGTATATTCTTCTTTACCATTTCAGCCTCTAGGAGGATTGGGCTCAAACTTAACTTGATTGCTACAATTTTTTTTTTCCCACCAAGTTCTCTTCAAGGTATAGCATAATTAGGAGATGAGTTGCTCCTTTACTTGCAGGTCTTGGTGACTCAGCTGCCACATTGATTCACTGCTGGCCTTAAGGCTAGCTCCACCCTAGACTTGTCATCTGCTACTATAGGCAGACAGCCTATAGTTGTTGGACTTTTGGTGGCTCTTCCAATCTTCCAAAATTCAAAAGGCCACAATATCATCTCTTCTATCTCCAATACTCACTCACCTAAGAGAAGGAAAGACTAGACAAGGTCAGAATTTCTTTAGGTGCCATGTTTTCCCAGCCATGTGGTAGTCTGGATAGGCAGAGTATATGGATGACTCTCCACCTCTCTCCCACCCCCACACTTATAGATTTAAAGCTGTTCTTAAAATACTCACCATTAAGGAAGAGGAGGAGCTTTCATTTGTTCATGTCTTCTGTTCACGCATTCAGTTCTACCTCAAAAGTCATTTAAAAAGTTTTAGTCATCATTCCGTAAGCCAACAGGAATCACCAAAACCTTGCACATGCTCTGAATCATGAAGCAAGGACCTCTCCATTATATATTATTACACAATTCTGACAGCAGGCTCAGAAGATTCCATATGGATAATGCAATAGTCATTATCATTGTTCATTCCTCCTATTACAAATATAAGTATTCTAATGTCATTTAACTCCTTCCGGCTACTCATAAATATTTACCTTTCTCGGTTTCTCTTGATCTCTGGGTTTTTACTTCAAACTTTTTGTGCAGTTCAGCTCTTTTCATGAAGAATGTTTATGAGTTCTCTAAATGGAAAGGATGTCCATCAATTGGGGGATGGTTGAACAAGTTGTGGTATATGATTGTAATGGAATATTATTTCACCATAAGAAATAACAAACAAGATTATAAAAAAAAAACTTGCAAAGACTTATATGAAGTGATGCAAAGTGAAGTGAACAGAACCAGTACATTATATATAGGAACAATAATAATGTATGATGATCAACTGTGAAACTATTATCAGCAAGACAAGAACCCAGGAAAACCACAAAGGATGCATGAAGAAAAAGACTATCTACTACCATAGAAGAAGCAGACAGAATCCAAATGCAGATTGAAACATGCCATTCTTCATTTTATTTCCTCTGGTGTAAGCAATATATGTCTTGATTCATAACATGATGAACAGGGAAATATGTATTAGATGATAAAATATGTACAACCTATATCATATTCCTTGTCTTCTTGTGGAGGGGAGAGAGGTGGGAGGGAGAGAAAAAAGTTTCTACGTATAATTGAAAAATAAAAAATTGATTAAAAATGTTAAGTCGTCTATTCTTTTAAACATCTATTCCACCCCCTACCATCTAGGATGATGTTGAATTTTCAGAGTAAACTATTTTTTTTATTAAAAACCTTTCTTTTTTACCTTTGGAATGTTGTACTACAATATTTCTTTTTGTTAAGGCAATTACAACATAATCTTGTTTCCTATGATTTCTTATTAAACTCTTTCTAGCTGCTCAGAGTATTTTTTATGTACTTTGGACACTGCATTTTGACTATAAGTATTTCTAGATTTTTCAGTTTCATGTTTCTATCGGGAGTTGATAGTGGATTCTTTTTCATTTTGTGTGTGTTTATCTCAATAGCTAATGTGATCATTTATACTGTGTGGTTAGACTTGAAGTTACTCCCCCCTCCCCTTTTTTTGGAATAGTAAATTTTATTGACTGATGAAAAACTAAAGTGATGAGCAAAGACAGCAAACATTAATGATTCACTGAGTTTTTTCTGGAATTCTACTTTTCTGCTTTTTGCTTTAAACCAACAGAAGAATAAAATAGTTTTCAGATGGCTAATCAATTAGCCATGTTAGTTTTTTCATCCAACAAAAACTACATATTTTAGCAGTTATACAGCATTACACGTATACATTTCTTCAAAACCCTGAAAAGTTTGTGAATCTCTGTATGTGTGTGCATTGATTTCAATGGCTAATGTGATCACATACACTTGTCAGACTAGGAGTCTCCTTTCCCTTTTCTGCCACCCTGATATTTTGTTAATTCTGCTTGTAATACCTTTGCTTTTGATCTTTCTTGTACTAATGTAACATGAAGTGAAATCGCCTGTAAGGTTAACTGATTTTTGATGTTTTGAGGTTCATAAACTTGAAGAAGTATTTCTACTTTATCTTTCATTTCACCTTCTTGTAACATGTTGAATAACAGCATTTTTGCCTTTACTTCTTTATATTTTGAATCCCACTGAATGCTGTTATTTTTCAACTTCAGCATCTTTCCTTTCAAGTTCCAATTTTAATCTTTCTGTTCTTACATCTTTCAAGTATATGCCCTGGCTGAGTCCGTAGGCTATGCAATGATCTGTTCTGTTATATTCTGTGAGCTGTTCTCTTCTCTTTTCACTAATAAGTATTTTATGAACTTCTTCTAGTCTATTGAAGAATCCTCCATCTTGAGATGAAGTCTGGGAAGTACCCAATTTCTCAGTCTTTTTTAATGAGATGATCGATATTTGTTTCCAATTGCTCTGCATCTAATAGATCTGGGTTATTTTCTTTTATAATTTCTTGAAATATGATGTCTAGGTTTTCTGTTTGGTGGTGGTTTTCATGGAATCTGGTGATATTTAAACTTTCTCTCCTAGACTTCTTTTCTAGGTCAGTGGTTTTTTATAATAAATAATTTATATTTTCTTGTATTTTACCCCCAATCTTGCAACTTGGAATATTTCTTGTTTCATAGATACATTGAGGTCTGATTATTTTATTTTATTTGTCAGGGGGTCCCTTACTTGGGTAAGGTTTTATATCTTATTTATTCTCCTTCCATTTGTTTTTCCACCAAAGCACTTATTTCAATTCTAATTCATTTTTTGAGTCATTCTTATAGTCCTTATAGCTAAGATATTTTCCCCTAAGGATCTACTAGTTTTTGTTATGAAATTATTCTCTTTGTCTCTAAAGTTTACCTCTTGGGTTTCTCTTGATCCATAATATTCTTTAAATGTGTTTGGTATTTTTTCCCATGTATTTATTTCCCTTAGTGCAATCCTTTGCCCCTAGCTTGAATGCTTCAGGTCAATTTGTTGGAGTTTGGGCTGACTTCCCTGCTGCATCCCACCTACTAACTACCACTGGCTTTTGGCTGTCTTTTTTTTTCTTCCCTTCTGCAGTTGTGGTTTGGACGTAGGCACTTACTTCTGTTGTTTGTTTCATTCTCTGTGTCCTTATTTCATCTGTGGACTTATTCAGATCTTTGTAGAATAGCTGTGTTACTCTACAACTTTCCATGCTGTTGTCCAGGTCTAGGTCTGAGTAGTGGGAGATAGGCAGAGACAGGAAATGGGTGCTTTCAGGCAAATCCCTAGGGCCATTTCCTCATCAAGCTGTGTGGTATGATTTCCTTTATTTTAAAAGAGGTTGGACAAATGTGTGTGGGAAATAGCAGCTAAGGTCACAAAGGACCAGCCAGGGTAGAAAAAACAAGTGAATCAATGAATCTTGGTACATATTCTCCTGTTTTCCTGAAAGAGATTCAGAATACAAGTAAGAAAATTCTAAAAATGATCTTTTCATCCTGAAATTTTCTATAGCCTTTCAAAGGCAAACCCTGAAATTTTGAATCGCTGTGCAAGCATCTCTTAACATACTCTCAAATCAGCATTATAATTTATGATGTAAAAAGAATACAAGTGTGATAGGGGTCTGGGTCATGCCTGAGTGCCTCAGTAGATGTCTCCATGCAGAGCATTCTAGGAAACTGCTCCCAGGAGAATCATGATGACATAGAGAGGAAGCACCTTGGAGAGATAGACTGTTGTCTATGTACTGTTTGTACATGGTTCCAGTCAACTAACTACATACTTGAGAAGAAGCTCTTTGGTTAACTTCAGAGTCATTCAGAAAGGGCTTTCAACTTCAACAAAGTGAAAGGAGTGGAATCTATGACCTTGTGAATTCAAAAGGTCCATAAGAACCCTCAGGATCCCATCGCTTCAGAGTTCATGTCTGTAGCCAATGAAGTATCAGTGCCCCAAAAAGAAGTGAGCCTACCTCAGTGTCCCATCATCCCAGCACCTGAGTTTCATAATCAGAACAGCATTAATGACCTGGAAAATAAGGAGCACCTTTAAGGAGTGACCTTCAGGAATCTAACTCAGCTATAGCTGAAATACAGGCTCATTCTGGCAGTCATACTACATCTGAAGATGAAAAAGGTGGGACCAGTGTCATATAAGAACTGAGCTAAGTTTTGCACTTAATCCCCCTCAGGACACAGAGGTGTCATAGGGAGAACTATATCCCTGAGGTATTGGGAGAAATTTGTATATATCTTTTTGTAAAGGGATATATAATATACAATATGATGTTACATATCACACATAGAACATATATAATATATACTCCGATATTAAATGATTAAATAGAATTGAGTGTGCTAGTCATAGACCCCTACCAATGTGGAGAACACAACTAGTGGGGGTCAACCTGATGGCAATAGACAAAGGAGACATTCCAACACATCAGAGTTGATGTGATTCTTTAGCTTTTCTCTCCCCTTTCACTTTGCTATATTTTGCCCCACTAGGGAAATCCTTTAGTTTGTTTGTATAAACAGAGAAAACAGCTGTTGGAGGGGTAAGATTTCTTCTAATGTTCACATTATCCAGCTAAAGTTATAGAAATTTACTGTGTAAATGCTTGCTATGTGAACTCTTTCATGTGAGCTTGGCTTCAGGAAGGTGCTTTCTCCATTTTATTATTTAAAACTATTTAAATTTATTTAAAATTTTAAAAAATGTTTTAATTAAAACATGCAATTAAAAATATGATGCAAAAAAAATTGGAGCAGAGCACACAATAAATAATAAAGAAAATTTCAGTTAACTAGATTATGGGATCTTGGATTACCATTCATTTGGAAGAGTACTTTGGATAACTAACACTAGATTATTGTTGGGGAGACCATAAAGAGAGAAGACTAGAAGGTAGGTAAGCTAGGAAGGGATGAACTTGGTGCATGGTAGCAGTGCAAAAGTAGAAGGAAAGAAGAAACTGTGGTATTTTGTAGCTTCCTAATTTAAACTAATTATCATTGCTAGTTAGGGTAAATAGCAGGCTAAAGGTTTGAAAGTACTGTAAAAATTCAATAACATTTTAAAATTGCATAATCCTCTAAAATCATTATTTTTAAAGTTTTTGCCTCTAAATTTAGTCATAATAGGTAGACAATAAATGTTTATTAAATTCCTATTATATGCCAGGCTGTGTGGAGAAAGAATTATAAAAAAAAGAAAGATGGTTCCTGCCTTCAAGGATTTTACCAAAGCCCCAATTACCTTCATATTAGTTAGAGTTCTAGAGAGTTTTTTGCATTTCTCCTTGGCCATTTAAATCTTTTATCTTGTATTATTCTTATTTTTGTATGTGTCTAGTCCTGTCAACTAGAGAGCTCTCTGAAGGCAAAGATGATATTGTATTTTATCTTTGTATTTGTATTGCCCAGAATGGTGCTTGTGGGTACTTAATCAATATTTATTGAATTTAAAATGGAAATAACATACAGCAAACCAGAGCAAATTTAATTCATATAAATGTGGAAAAGAACATGTGTGAATTCAGTTTTCTGTTCTGATAATATTAACCCATGATAATATTCAGGACTACCTAGTATATCTAATTAAAATATAACTCCTTTCCAAACACTTGGAAATGTTCATGGTTAGGCAAGTCTCTTAAATGGTCTGTGGCACAGTTTCTGATTCAATTAAATCTGGAGTATAATGAGCTAAGCCCTATTCTGTTTACTGAAATATTATGATTAATGAATTGTTACTTTGAACTACTCTAAAGGATTAACATATACCATATTGTTGGCATGTATTTTATAGTTAATTTAGGAGAGGCTGTTTAAATAAAAATAGAGTAGAATATATCCAAGAAATGACCAAGCAAGAACAAATGTCTTTTCATCGTGGTGAGAGAAAATTAAATTAAAAATCTATACCAGTTCATTTTGTGACAACTTTCAGTTTAGGGACAGTTGGAGGCAAAGAAAACACACAGAAAGTTTGTGAAAAATTAAATGAGCATAATTAGGTAGATATAACTATTAAAGCTGTAAAAGTAAGGAGACAGACTAGTACAGAGAAAAGAATATAGTTATGGTGTCTAATCCTAGTTCTGATACCTCCTATATGTGTGATCTTGGATAAGTCATTTCATTTTCTCTTTCCATACATATATGTATGTATGTATGTATGTATATATATGATAAAGAAGTTGGTTTAGATGTCTTTGAGATCCTTTCTAGAACTCTGATCCAGTGGAATTTATTGAGAGGTAAGATTATCTCTATAATGTGAAAGAAAATTCTTTATTCTCTTTGTCTATTTTGAATTAATTAACCAAAAACTTAAACACCCCTACTTAACACTAAGTAATGGAGTTCACAAATCACTTACTTGGAGAGCTCCACCCTTTTAACTCAATCAGTCAGAAACTTGTGAATCCTTTGATAAGAGTTTACACCCTCAAAGGATGAGAGGAGGATCCCACAGACACTGCCCCCCTGGGCAGAGCTAGGCAATTTGGAAGCTGTGATTGGCCCCTGTGAAGTGGAGAAAGGGACAGGAAGTGATGTGGAAAAAGAACTATAAACAGTCCTGAACTTCCTGTCCAAAGAGTCTTCAGCTTGGGTCTTTGGCTTGAATCTTCAGCTTGGAGCTTTGGTTGGTGACTTGCCTCTTGGAGGCAACTTTGGACTTGGACCTTGGCTTCGACCTAGGACCTTGGCTCTTGGACTGCTTCTTGAAGGACTGCTCCTGGATCTTCTCCCTTGGACTTTGTCTTGGATCAGTGAGTAGCTGGCCTTCCCTTCCTGGCTTCTGGAGAAATTAGTTCTGGAGAGGCCTCCTTCTCCTGGAAGAGGCTGCATTGCTGTAACATTTACATAAGATACCACCAGGTCCTGAGGCTGAGCTGGACACAGGAGCAACATTTAATGTGATAAGCTAGACATTTACTCTATTCTCTTCTTACATTTCTCTACTTTCACTCTTTTCACCTCTTTGAAAATAAAAGCTATTAAAAGTCATTTTTACTTGACCTATAATATTTTTTAATCAGAGTCTACAATATTACTTAAGAATTTTCATATTTTAGTCAAACCCCTAAATTTTAATCCCTACGATAATAAAGATATTCTTAGTAGCCCAAAACAGTAGTTATTTCCATTCCAGTGTGTTGATTACAAATGTATTTTAAAAGAATAAGTGAAAACTCAAGGCATTCTAAATCTTGCCAAAACCAATAAATTTGAGAAATAGTCCAGAATGTTTACTGAATGTGATTCAGTGCTGCAATCTTCAATTGGAAATATAAATCATCTTAATATGCTGTTGTTGCCACTCCTTCCTTCTCATCAAGCCAAGAAATCCAAAGATGAAGGAAAAGCAGAGGACAGTGTCAGATTACAGTACTTCACAGGGAAAACTGAAAGAAATCCCTATGGTCTGCCAAACAGGGCTGTCTTAAGTAGCCTGTTCAAGTCTCTAGAGGCCTTGGTTTCCTCCTCTTTTTCTCTTTTTTTAAACCCAAAATAGCAGCACTGACATTGTATGGAGCACAATAGGTCGTGAGATATTTGTTGTTGTTGTTGTTAGGGAATACCAACAATGGGATTAGAAAATCTTTGTAGGAGCCCCTCCAATTTCATCAAGACTAAAAAATTATCAGGCATGTTAGTTGGAAGAGAATAAAGGATTTTACTGACATTCTTGACTGTGAAAGTCAGACATGGGCAGGCAGAAGCACAGGGACTTGGAAGTTTGAATGTAACCGGAAGGTCATTTGAGTAATTTTTTTGGACAGTATTGAAAATGTATGGTGGAGTATATAACAAGTGCTGGACCATTCAGAAGACTCATTTTCAGTCCTGGAGCTGTCACTGTATGATCTGGGCCTGTGTGATCTTGGGCTTTCTGATGAGCTTAGCTCTTATTTTTGTTTTGAAACCTTTACCTTCCATCTTAGAATCTTAGAATAACCCTTCTATGTATTGGTTCCATGGCAAAAGAGTGGTAAGAGCTAACTGATGGGGGTTAAGTGCCCAGGGTCACATAACAAGGAAGTGTCTGAAACGAGATTTGAACCTTGGACGTCCCATCTGTAGACATGGCTTTCAGTCCACTGGGACACCTAACTGCCCCTGAGCTTAGATATTAAAAGTCATATGTGAAAGTCGGAAGCAGGCACAAAAAAGTGAAGATGATCATAACAGACTTGTAAGGAGTGTCAAGAAAGCTAAACCCCAGAATTTACTGAGGATAGCACAAAAAATAATTTAACTAAAAAAGGGGCTTTTTTAGCTGTGTCCAAAGCAAGAGGAATAAAGGAAAGGGCTCATTACTTAAGGAAGATGGGGAGATGTGAACAGATGACCAAGAAAAAGCAGAACTACTTAATTCCTATTTTGCTGCAGCTGTGGACAAGTGAAAAGAACAGAGGATTGTGGACCTGATCCCCAGTTCTTCCAAGACTTAGCCATGAAATCTTGGGCAAGCCATTTAAGCCTCTTTGAGCTTCAGCTTATTCATCTGCAAAATAGGGATGATCCATGAACACTCCCTAATTCATTTTGGTTGTGATGATCAAGGGAGATGTTGTAATAATAATATACATTCCAAGTTTACAGAGTGCTTTCCTCATAACCCCAAAGGGGAAGAAGTGCAAGTGTTATTACTTCCAAGTTACAGATAAGAAAACTGAGGATTTGGACAGTGACCTGCCACAGGGGATGCATCTAGGAAAATTAGAGCCAAAGGACTTCTGAGCCCAAGACCAGTTCTTGCCACAATACCATGCATGCTGTTATGAAAATAAAAACTTTTGTTATAGTCATTAGTATTAGCAAAATGAATTATGATGATGATTTTATCAAAGGATGAGAGAACAAAAAAATTAATATATACAACCTATGTCATATCGCCTACCTTCTTGAGTAAGGGGGAGGGATGGGAGGGAAGGAGAAAACATGGATTGCAAAATGTCAGAAAACAAATATTAAAAATTGTATTAACATGTCAAAAAGAGCATTTTAGAAAATTATTACAGAGGTATATAAACACAGAATAGTTGGATGACACAGTGGATAGAGTGCCAGGCCTAGAGTCAGGAAGATCTGAGTTCAAATCCAGCCTCAGACACTTATTAGTTGTGTGACCCTAGACAAGTCATCTCACCCTGCTGGTCTCAGTTTCCTCACCCATCAAATGAGCTGGAGAAGGAAATGGCAAACCACTCTGGTATCTTTGCCAAGAAAACCTCAAATGGGGTCACAAAGAGTTGGACATGACTGAAAGGACGACACAACTACGATAAACCCAAATCAAGGAAGAGAGTGGTTAGAAAGTACTCAAGTAGCTCTCGATGAGTTAATGAAACAAATTACATTCCAAGGCACTGGAAGAACCTGCAGATGATTCTATGTGAAGATTAAATGAATGACCATTAGCGATATCTGAATAATTACAAGAAAGAGACACTGAAGAAGTCATTGGAGAGACAAATATTGTCCTTATTTTCAAAAAACTAGAGGCACATCCACAGAATTTCCAATTTGGAGCTGCAAAGAACCTTTGAGGCCATCTAGCCCATTCCCCTCATTTGCTAGAAGAGGAAACTGGGAAGCAAAGGGTTGAAATGACTTGCCCGGTCTCCCAGAGGAATGAAGCACACGTGAAGTACATAGCTCCTCTGACCCAAAATCTAGAGCCCTTTCCACTCTACTTGTCTGACTCACACCAGAAGCTGGTAAACTGGAAATCTGATCAAGCCAGCCTCAAGATAGACATCTGATGGCACAATGGCACTGAGAGCCACTCCCTCTGGAGTCCCCTGGTCACCCTGGTCATTTGCGTGCCTGTGGCAGAAGAGCTGAGTCAGTGTTGTGATCTCTATGATTACCAGGAAGCCAACGAGCTCCTGTCCCTCAATTCCACCTCTTTCTATGGGAAGGCAACCCATTTGCTATGATAGGCGTGGGAATCTATACTTTCCCCCATCAATATTAATTGTGGACTCCCATACACTGGCTAAATCCGTCTCCTTTTGAATATGCTAGTTATGACACCCAAGAGCTCTTTTAGAGCTGGTTCCCTCTGGAAGCAGATAAATATGCAGGTAGGTTGCATACACCCTTTGTTTTCAGCATAGAACCAATAAGCAAGTAAATAATACTCATTAGTTAGGTGGTAGGTGTTTACATGTAGTATCTCCATCTCACAACTTTGAGAGGTAGCTAATAATAATAATAGTATGTATCTAGTATTTTAAGGCTTGAAAAGCACTATATACATCTTAATTCATTTGATAGTTATGATAATTTTATGAAATATATCTTATATATTATAATATGTTGCTATATATAATTACATTACATTATATATTATAATGTTATTATATATTATATGTTTATATATACACATATAACTTTTTATCTCTACTTTTATAGATAAGGAAACTGTGGCAAGCAAAAGTTTACTTACCCAAGGTCACAAAGTTACCCAACATCTAAGGCAGGATTTGAATTCAGGTCTTCCTGACTCCACATCCTGTATTCTATCAGGCTATAAATACTGCAAGGTAGAGTAAATATTATTATCTTAGTTTTACAGATGGGGAAACTGAGGCCAGGGAATTTTAAATTACTTACAAGGACCACATAGTCAGCAGTGGTCAGAATCCTAAATCATATATACAACCTAGACATGTCTCTCCTCAATAGTCAATATCATATAGACCAACAAAGATGGAAGCATGAAGTAATACTTGACCACCATTGCTGAGTCCCTTACTGAAAGTACTCTGGGGTCTGACACAGATTGTTACTCTTACATTATCTCAAATACAGAATCAAGAAACTCACAGAGAGGAATTGACTTGACAATTGTACAACAGCAATAAATAAATAAATAAATACTCACACTCATGTACTTTTTTTAAACCCTCACTTTCTGTCTTAGAAACAATATTGTGTATTAGTTCCAAGGCAGAAGAGAGGTAAGGGCTAGGCAATGGAGGTTAAGTGACTTGCCCAGGGTCACACAGGTAGGAAGTGTCTAAGCCAGATTTGAACCTCCTGTCTCTAGGCCTGGCTCTCAACCCAGCTGCCTCCTCATACTCATATACTTTTAAACTTAGCTTGGACTTTGCTAAGTCCATCTACTTTGTGACCTTGTGTAAGTAAACTTTTGCCTGCCAGTTTCCTTATTTATAGAAGTAGAGATAAAATGATTCTATGCTGAAAAAAAAAGGGTGTATGCAATCTACCGTTGCATATTTATCAGCTTCCAGAGGGAACCAGCTCTTTTATACTCTTGGGTATCATAACTAGCAAATTGAAAAGGAGATGGATTTAGCCATCTCTTTGCTAAATACTCTTACTTCTCTGATCCAGGAGTAAGTACAATTATTTCTCTGCCTCTGAACATGGTTATTAATAGCCAGTATAATGGTCCCATCAGGCAGCTCCTCTTCCCTGTTTGCTGCAAAAAGCAAAGGCTTTGAGCTGGTGGTAGAGGAGAGGAATTGGCAGCAGTGGAAAAGGAAGACTGGTTAACATAAGAGTAAGAGGAACTCAGAGAAACAGAATGTTGTGTGGAGACAGCTATGACCCTCCCTCTTGCCTGAACAGGCAAGTCTCCTAATGATGCTTTGTGATGGGGCCAGAGAAAGTCAGAGGTTCCCTCCAGCAGTTGGACAACTCTCCTAAGTTCCATTTTGCATCAGCTATCATCTTTCAACCCTTGTGCCCATGAATGAACCAAGTCCCTGACTCCAGAGTTCCTGCATCTGTACCCAAAGACCAGTCCTTTGGGAAGTGTGACTCAAGCATCCTCAGGAAACTGTGGCTGCATTCTTTTGTCTGCTTGAGGGAGGACTCAGACTGTACATGTCCTAGAACTCCTGGGTCCCCACTGAGTCTGTGTCTGGGGATAGGGGAGTTTCTGAAGTCTAGAAGAGCAATAATTTGGTAGATGTTTATATGTTTTATTATGCATAGTGTTTCCTGATTATTGTTGTTATTCAGTCATTTCAGTTGTCTAACTCTGTGGCCCCATTTGGAGTTTTCTTGGCAAAGATAGTGGACTAGTTTGTTTTTTCCTTCTCCAGCTCATTTTAAAGACAAGGAAACTGAGGCCAACAGGGTTAAGTGACTTGCTCATGCTCAGTGTCACACAGCCAGTAAGGAATTCAGACTAGATTTGAACTCAGGATGATGAGTCTTCCTGCCTCCAGGTCCAGTGCTCTATCCACTGTGCCACCTAGTTGATAAAGGCAGATCACTTAATCTCCCTGAATTCTGTTTCTGTATCTATAAAATAAGGATAATAATACATATAATACAAACCTCACAGGGTTATTGTGAAGCTTCAGTAAGGTAATGGATATAAAGCATTTTGCAAATCTAAACTGCTATGTAAATGTCCTCTCAGTCACACCAGACTACTCTTTGTCCCTTGCTTTCATCCTGCTCTTCCTATATGCTTGCTTCCACTCACACTGTCCCCAAGTCTATAATATATTTGAGTCCCTCCAACCTTGGTCCATTAAAGTTTCTTCTATCCTTCAGAATCCAACTCAAGAATCACCTCCCCCATAAAGCCCTGGAACTCAGAGGAGCTGTCAACACAAAGTCTTACTATATGGTTAGAAATGGGAAAAAAAAACTAAATGAATAATTGAAAGACTGGTTTGGGAAGAGAGTCTCGGTCAAGTAAAACTACTATTTGCACTTTTTTGGCAGGGGTGGGGAGTAGGATGATTCTTTTTTTTTTTAAACCCTTGTACTTCGGTGTATTGTCTCATAGGTGGAAGATTGGTAAGGGTGGGCAATGGGGGTCAAGTGACTTGCCCAGGGTCACACAGCTGGGAAGTGGCTGAGGCCGGGTTTGAACCTAGGACCTCCTGTCTCTAGGCCTGACTCTCACTCCACTGAGCTATCCAGCTGCCCCCTAGGATGATTCTTAAAATTAAGTATTATCTGGCTTCCATTCCTTGTAAAATAATTTATTCAGTTTCCAGTTCCTTTTCTTAAAAATTAGAACTACTCCAAAAATGCAACAAGAAACAGGAGGAGGAGCAGCTAAGTGACTCAGGGGCTTGAGAGTCAGGCCTTGAGTCCTGGGTTCAGATCTAACCTTAGACACTTCATAACTGTGACCCTGAGCAAAGCATTTAACTCCAATTGCCTAATCCTTACCATTCTTCTGCCTTGGAAGCAATACTTAGTATTGATTCCAAGATAAAAGGTAAGGGTTAAAAAAAAAAAAAAGAAACATGAGGAGTTAATGGGTTCTCTTTTACTAAAGATCTTCAAGCAGAGACTGCCCACTTATTATAGTGAGATATTGTAACATGGATTTCTTTTCAGCTAGTTTCCTCTAGAGGACTTCTGAGATCCCTTCCAACTTAGAGGTTCTGTAGTAGTGTGATTTCTTGATCCCTGCTCACCATCACCATCACTCCTCCATCCCACTCCCTCCCAAAAAAAGAAACCTAAGAAAAAGATTTGTTAACTTTATTTAATGACAGCAGTGGTGTTCAGGTGGACTTTAAGGATATTTTCTAGGAAAACGTGTCTGGGGGAAAACTGTAGAGGAGAGCTGTCAAACTCAATAGCTCTAAGAGCCAGGCTGAAAATGGGGGACAAACTCCAGATTGGAGAGGATGTATTTCAGGAATGGATGGACCACTTATGCAAAAGCACAAAAATTGGTGATAAAACATCATATGGGAGAAATAGTTATAGTCCAATTTAACTGGAAAGGACAATTCCTAGGAATCAGATTAGAAAGTTAGATGGAGTCAAGATTGTGGAGGGCTTCAAGTGCCAACTGAAGGATTTGGGGCTTTTTGCACCTCAGCTCTTCCCTCACATATGAATCCCCAGAAAACTACTGGAGATTCCAAGTATTCTGTGGATCAGCATCAACTCAAAACCATATATCATAACCCCCATTAATGTCCTTTCTTTTACTAAATCAATTAGTTCTTGTTATAGGTGGTTATTAACTGTTTCTGATCTGGTGAAGTAAAGCATAAATGGTCCCAACATTTGATTAAAACAGTTATTTTATTGAATAAGGCTTCTCTTAGTCTTCCATGGTCCACTTCATAATTCTAAAAAGTATAAAAGTAGCCCTTGGAGTTCTTATTTTGGGTCTGAGAAGCTCTCTGAAGGGAAGGCAAGCAACTGCATTATATTGCCCAGAGAAACCACCATTCTTCTCCAGATACCTATACAAATACTTTGGGGCAGACCCGCACATGCTGATACTAGCTGCCAGCTGTACTGTGTTAGTCCCATGACTAATTTCTACCTATCACACTACAAAAGTAATTTAATCAAACATAATAGTAAAATAGCTAACAAGAAAATTTCCATATACATATATAGATTTCCATTATTTCCTCCAAGATTTACCACAATGCAGTAGGAAAGAGGATGCACACAGAAAATGCATGTGGCCATGGAATGCATATTGAAGGACCCACCAATTGATACCCTGCATGGACAGAACAATTTATGCCTCTGGCATTATAGTATCAATATCTTACTTTTAGCACTTCTATTGCTCTCTACTTCCATCTGTTGGCTCTTCTGGGGATATGATTCTTCCTTAATGCTCTTGTAACTGCTAATATCTCAGCTCTAAAAAGCTCATAACCTCAGGTAGTTTAGTTCTTTTGAGATGCAATCTCCTGCCAACTACACCAAGTCAGCTAGCTATAAAAGTCCTTAAATATTTATGTCTTTGAACTGCCTTTTCTCTATGACTAATCAGACTTGCAGCCTGATTTAAGATCCATTTAAAGATTTAAAATCCATTAAAATCTTGCCTGATTTAAGATCCAAAAATTCCTTTTAACTACTATAATACCCTTGGATCATTTCAAATTGTCACAGGAACTCAGCAAAAGTTCCCTGTCTGGGTTTATATGTGGTGAAGAGTACATTTTTCAAATCTTAACTTTTTACATCTAAGGAAATCAACTCAGGACAAGACTTGAAAAGGTCCATGTAGATTTTTATCCCAACTTTAGCAGCAGCTAAAGTTGGTATGTGCCCAAAACATTTTATCCTAGAATTAACAGGAAGCCACTAATGATTTTTAATAGGAGAGTGATATTGTCAGATTTGTGTTTTAACTCTACCACTTAGTGGTTTCCTGAAGCCAGGCATTATGACTTCATATGGTAGGAAATAAGATTTAACAAATTGCTCCAAGTGATATGAAAGAATATATTCACTTTGAGGTAACACTAGTAACCATTTAATTTTAAATATAAATAGAAGATGTTTAATTTAAGCAATTACATATACATGATTATGCAAAAATACATCACCTATTTCATACAGGGACAGTTAGGTGGCATAGTGGATAGAGTGCCCAGCCTGGAATCAGGAAGACTCATCTTCTTGAGTTCAAATCCAGCCTCAGACACTTACTAGCTGTGTGTCCTTGGGCAAGTCATGTAACCCTGTTTTCTTCAATTTCTTCATCTGTTAAATGAGCTGAAGAAGGAAATGAAAAACAACTCTAGTATCTTTGCTAAGAAAACTCCAGAATCATGAAGGGTCATACAAGACTGAAAAATAACTAAACAACAATAAATTTCATGCAGAAAATAACTATTATTTCCTAATCATAAAAATAAGTAAATTATATGCATAGAAAACTGTGATTACACACTATTTAGAATAGTTCCACCAAAAATAAGTTTGGGGTCATTTTTTTGGAGGGGTTAGGAATAGAGGAGGATAGAGAATAAAGACAGAGATAGGATAGAGAAGGAAATGGCAAACCACTTCAATATCTTTACCAAGAAAATACCATGGACATGATCTGCAAGGTCACAAAGCATCTGATTGAACAACTGAACAATCACAAAGAATGTTAGGGAGAAAGGTGAGCAGGTTTGCTCACAGGGCATGAAGACAGATACAATAAAATGAAGATGGCCTTAAGAAAAAATCTAATGTCCAAAAGTAATAGAATTTTAATGATACAACTTTGTTTACTGCCCAGCCTCTGCCATATTATAGTGTTTGGCACCATATGCTAGCAGAAGCTAACTAGATATGTGCTTTTTCTTTCTTTTAACTTCATTTATTTATTTGTTTGTTTGTTAAATGTACATACCCAAGTAACTCCCGCCATTCCTCCCCATCACCGCACACCCCCCACATTATTTTGGTCTCCAATTTGCTTATCAATTCTTTTGATTTGGGGGCATCTTTCT
Source organism: Gracilinanus agilis (assembly GCF_016433145.1). Classification (NCBI taxonomy): domain Eukaryota; kingdom Metazoa; phylum Chordata; class Mammalia; order Didelphimorphia; family Didelphidae; genus Gracilinanus; species Gracilinanus agilis. The sequence goes on along the minus strand of NC_058130.1, from coordinate 336,961,695 downwards.
CTAATTGGGAGTTTCTGTCTTTTAACTGTTAATTTCCTTTTGAGCTATTTCCCACTTCTCTTGCCAAATCTCTTCCATCTTTCTCATAATCTCAGATTTGAACTCTTCAAGAGCTTGTGACCAATTTTCATTTTTTGGGGAAGGTTTGAATGTGTTTACTTGTTTGTCCTCTGCTGTCTGCTCTGTTGTCTGGATTTTTTCTGTGTAAAAGTTATTGAGTGTTAAAGCTTTCTTCTTGTTCTTTCCCTTGGGAAGTTCTTGGGCATTTCTTGCCATTATTATTATGCTGTTTTTCTTTCTCAGTCAGAAGTCTGGGTGAAGCAGGCAGGCTGTCTATCGAGCTGTGGAACAGTTTTTCCCTGAGTCACAGCACGGTGCTGCCCCTCTCAGCTTTATCCTTGTGCCCAAGGTCTGTGCTCTTTAGGCTCCTGGGGTCTCAAGTCTAGTTGTTCTCAGGGTCAAGCCTGCTGGTGGTCCCCTTGCTTCATCCTCTGCCCAAGGCTCCTTTAAGTGTCTCAGCACACTGCTTCCACAGTCAGGCACCCCTCCATGCTAGGTCCCCGCCCAAGGTCTGCAGTCAAGGTCCATATCTAGGGTTGGTGCTCAAGGTCTGTGTTCAAAGTCCATGTTCTTTAACCTCTTGGGGTATTAAGTTTTGCCGCTCTCAGGAGCCAGCCCTTGGTGGTCCCGGGTAGCTGCCAAGAACTTAATGAATGCCCCAAGCATGCTCTAACTCTTGGGCCCTGGTTTTGGCACTCTAGGTGGTGTGTGTAGGGCAGGGGGAGGTTGATTAGCTTGCATTTTAGTGAGAGCTATTTCACCCCCTTATAGCGTGGAAATGCCCAAATCCCACATATCTTCAATGCTGTGCCCTATTGTGGGGTCCCTTCATTCATCTGGATTTGGTTTTTGTGTCTTTTTGAGGTGTCATGTGTAGGTGGGTTAGGAGAGATAAATGTCCTGCTTCTACTCTGCAGCCATCTTCCAAACCCCCCACATTAGAGAAGGCATCATTTGACAAAAAGTTATATGTAACTATGAAATTATGTCTTACTTGTTTCTAATTATCAGCTCTTTCTCTGGAGGTGGACATACACAAGTGATTCTTCAAACAATATTTTTGTTGCTGTCTACAATGTTCTCTTGGTTCTGGTCATTTTACTCTTCATAATTTCATGTGGGTCTTTTTGCGTTTTTTCCAAAATTAAACTGTTTGCCAGATATGCTTTTATTAAAATAATGGCTTAGCATTCACTTAAATAGGCAACAATTCCAGATACAGAGTTTGAAGACAGACATCTAATCTACACCCCTCAACTTATAGTTGAGAAAATTGAAACCTGTAAAAGTGAAGTGATTTATTGAAGATCTTTGGAGATCTGTTGCTGGGACATAAAGAACTTTACCATAGGGCAGCTGGGTGGCTCAGTGGATTGAGAGGTAGGTCTAGACATGGCAGATCCTGAGTTCAAATATGAGTTCAGAAAATTTCTAGTGTGTGACTCTGGGCAAGTCACTTAATCATCCCCCACACTCCCCGGCCTAGTCTTTTCCTCTCTCTTCTGCCTTAGAACCAATACACAGTATTAATTCTAAGATGGAAGATAAGGGTTTAAAAAAAACTTCACCAAAGAATTAAAAAAGCCAACCAATGGGTAAAGAATAAATTTAAGAAAAGGGTGTATGATTTAACTGGAGAAATTTAAAGGAATTTGGAGTGGGGACCAAGGATAACAAGGAAAAAGGTCATAGGATGCCATTTTTCTCCCAGAGACTGAGCTAATAACTGACACTCCCAAACTAAAACAGTATGCCACCTCCCACAACAGATTTTGAACTTACAAAAACCCACCAACTATTCCTACATTGGGAGCAGCTAGGTGGACAGTGAGCAGTGTTAGGCTTGGAGTGAGGAAGACTCATCTTCCTGAGTTCAAATCTGGCCTCAGACATTTACTAGCTACATGACCCTGGGCAAGTCACATCACCCTTTTTGTCTCAGAAAACTTCACTAGTTTTCTCATTTGCCAAATGAGGGGAGAAGAAAATGGCAAACCTCTCTAGTATCTCTGCCAATTAAACCTCAAGTGGGATCACAAAGAGTGGAATGTGATTTAAATGAATGAACAACAACAACTATTATATTATTACCATCTTGGGTCACAGGCAGCAAAGTCTCAATCAGCTCAGAAACCAGAAGGTTTTTGCCTGTAAGAGCCAGTGGTGAGAGGTGGATAGGTAGGAGAATGCATGATCCCAGAAAGGGATGGGGCAGAAGGGAAAGGGTCCAAAGCAGGAGAAAAGGGACCAAGATCAAAGGTAGACAAAGAGTTGAAGAGAGAAGGTCAGACTCAAAAAGACCTAGAAATTTTTCTGGATAACAAAAAAGCCCCACAAGTAGTAGGTGACATCAGAATTCAAACAGGGGTCCCATCCCCAAATTTAGAGTTTCTGACAGTGTGGAAAAGAAAGAATCAATCAACAAGCATTTGTTACATGAGTGTCAGATATTATGGTGGGCAAAGACTGAAAATGGTTGCTTGCTTAGCATATAGAGGAAGGCATCAGTCACTCAACAGGCTTTTATGATGTACCTACTATGTGCCAGGACCTCTTTCAAGCACTGGGAAGATAAACAAGGAGAAAAACTCAGTTTTAGGACACAAATATTCTCATTTCAGAGAAACATTTTCTTTAATATGATTGGCATCTAATGACATGTTCTCTCTTGCTGTCAAATATAATTAACAAATTTTAAATCTAATCCTTCAAGAAAAGCTGCAGGGCTTGTTTGCAAATCCTTCCCAAAGCTCCCTTTACAGGTGCAGATCACTCCCATGCCGCAGGGATTGCATTTTGCTAACCTAAAAAAAAATCAGTGAACATGCAACATTCACAGAAATACAACTTCATAACAAGTAGAGTTAAAAGGATACTAACAATTTTTTCATTATGGTTTTTGTATAGGACAAAGATTATATATAGGGGGCAGCTGGGTGGCTCAGTGGATTGAGAGATAGGCCCAGAGACGGGAGGTCCTGTGTTCAAATCTGACCTCAGACACTTTCTAGCTGGGTGACCCTGGACAAGTCACTTAACCCCCATTGCCTAGCCCTTACCACTCTTCTGCCTTAGAACCAATATACAATGTTGAATCCAAGACAGAAGGTAAGGGTTTAAAAAAATTGTATAAGGATCTCTATTTTTGGAAAAAAAGTATAGGGCTACATTCCAAGAACATAATATACAAAACTTGGCATGTTCATACTTGGGGGCAGATATCACTTGTTCTAGAAAATGGTTTGTAATGTACTTTTTTTTTTTAATCCTCGCCTTCTGTCTTAAGTTCTCTCTCTCAGTTCCAAGGTAGAAGAGCAGTAAGGGCAAGACAATGGGGGTTAAGTGATTTGCCTAGGATCACACAGCTAGGAAGTGTCTGAAGTCTAATTTGAACCTAGGACTTCCCATCTCTAGGTCTGGCTCTCTCTCTAATGAGCCACCTAGCCTTCCCTATAATGTACTTTCTAGAAATACTTTTGTCTTCATCAACCACCTAGCATTTATTAAACACCTCTTATGTGCTGGGCGCTGGGGTATACAAAAATAAAAGTGAATTATAGCCTGCTTTCAAGAAGCTGAAGCTTTATTTTTTTTAATTATTTTTCCAATTACATATAATAACAATTTTTAACATTTTTTTTATTTTTGAGTTTCAAAATCTGTTCCTCCTTATGTCTTCTCCCCATTCTGTGAGTAATATGATTGATATTGTGCATGTGCAGTCATGCAAAGTATCTTTTCATATTGGTCATGTTGTGAGAGCAGACCCTTATAAAACAAACCAAAAAAATTAATAAAAATAAATTGGAAAATGGTATGCTTCAATCTACATTCAGACTCCATCAGTTCCTTCTCTGGAAGTGAATAGCATTTTTCATTATGAGTCCTTTGGAATTGTGCTGAATCTAGAAAACTGCAGAGAATCACTACATCATTCATAGTTGTTCATTGTACACTGTGTTCCTGTGTCACTCTGTACAATGTTCTTCTGGTTCTGCTCTGTTCACCTTGTGTCAGTTCATATAGGTCTTCCCAGGTTTTCCTGAAACCATCTTGCTCATCATTTCTTAGAGCACAATAGTATTTCATCACAATCAAATACCAAAATTGTTCAGTCATTCCCCAAGTGATAGACATCCACTTAATTTCCATTTCTTTGAAAAGGTTAAGTTCTATAAGAGGAGACAATGTGCACATATATACTTATATACAAAATAGATACAGGGTAATCTGGGGGGCTTGGGGGTTCATAAGCACCATGGGGGATCAGGAATATTTCTTGTAGAAAGTGGCACTTGATCTGAGACTTAAAGGAAATGAGAGATTCTAAGAGGCACAGGAGAGAAAGGGGAGTAGCCAGTGGAAGGACACCAAACTGTGAACTGGAGCACTCACTATGTACCAGGAACACCGAGAAGGCCAGTTTGACTGGGCCATGGTGTGCATTAAGGGGAATAAATGTGTAACGGGGTCAGAAAGGTGCATTGGGGCCAGTTTATGAAGGGCTTAAATTCCAAGCTAAAGAATTTCTATTATATACTAGAGGTACTAGAATTTGAATAGGGGGCAATATTTAGACTTGAGCTGTAGGAAAATCACTTTAGCAGCTGAACAGAAGGTAGACTAAAGGAAAACGTGAGGTAGAGAGACCAATTAGATGGCTATTACATTAGTCAAAGTGAGAAATGATGGAGACTTGAACTAGCATGAAAATGGTAGAATTGGAGGAAAAGATGTTGTGGAAACAGAAACAGCAAGATTTGGCAACTGATTAGACATTGCAGCCCAAAGTACCAGATACTAGGGGAGGTGAGTGAAAAGTGAGAGCTGGAAGCAGATTAAGATTTAGATGATGGATATGGTCCTTAATTATATCCTACCTAACATGACCTAGATGGCACCATGAATAAAGGACTGGGCCTGGAGTTAGGAAGGAGTTCCAAATCAGCCTGATACTTACTAGCTGTGTGATTCTGGGCAAGTCATTTAACCCTGTCTGCCTCAGTTTCCTCATCTGTCAAATGAACTGGAGAGGAAAATAGCAAGCCATTCGAGTATCTTTGCTCCAAATGGGGTCATGAAGAGTTGAACATGACTGAAAAGCCAACAAACTGAAAGAAGGATAAAAGAGATAAATATGAGGAGAAGTTGTAGAGAATATTGTAAAAAGGGATGGTTATGGAACTACACACACTTATACCCACCTTCCCAAGAAGTCTACTTCTATTGTCAAGTACAAGACGCCCTTTAATAATAAAAGTTGGCCTCCATTAGAATGTGAGTTTCTTTGCCTTTTATTGCCTTTCTTTGTAGGCAGTCCTTAGCATAGTGCCAGACACATAGTAAACATTTAATAAATGCTTGCTGATTGAGTTCCCCTTTTAGATACATTATTTGAAAAGCTTGGAACATTATCAAAGAAATGGGGCTACATTTTTAAAAGGTCAAAGAGAGTATATGTGGATAGTGGAAGAGTTACAATAATTATTTTCATTCTTACCTTAAACCCATCTATTGAATTGAAATTCCAGTCTCATACTGGAATAAAGGAGTTTTGCTATATTGGCCATTTTGAGAGTATTCAATAACTTCCCCTGAGTTCATGTCCCCTATCTCTCCTCCCTATGAAAAGTCAAAATCCTAGAAAAAGCTTTCTACATCAATTCATACCTCCCACTTACTTCTCATCCCCTTGGAATCTGGCTTCTTGCCACATGTTTCAATTGAAAAGGCTCCCTTTTTCTCTCTCAGTGATCTTCTAATTGTCCAGCCTCTTTTCTTTTCTTTTTTTTTAACCCTTTACCTTCTGCCTTAGAATCAATACTATGTATTGGTTCCAAGGCAGAAGAATGGTAAGGGCTAGGCAATGGGGGTTAAGTGACTTGCCCAGGGTCACACAGCTGGGAAGTATCTGAGATCAAATTTGAATCCAGGATCTCTCATCTCTAAGCCTGACTCTCAATCCACTGAGCCACCCAGCTGCCCCCATAAACTATTATCATGAATAAAGTGACATGAAAATGCTTTGATGCTCCAATTTCCTATGCTTTCATCTATGTAGACCCCTCCTTCATGTCATCCATCCTACAATCAGTGGCATAGAAAACCCGTTTTTTTCTTAATCTTTCTCTGTCCGATAGGATCTTTATTCCCTAGTCATGTTTCCCTCCTGCCTAGTATTCCTCTTGTTCTAGCCCTGCCCAACCTCTAAAACCCCACTAAGAAACTACCTTGCCTAGTATTAGAGGTTACGTGTTCAGTTTCTTAGCTAATTGGTGCCTCCTTGCCTGTGACCTCAGAGATACAGGAAACCCATCAGATCCACCTCAGCAGGACCTTCCCTCCCTCTAATTAACAACTAGCACTTACATAGCTCTTTCAAGGTTTACAAAGAACTTTTTACATCCATTATCTCACTGGATCCTCCCAATAACCCTGTGATATAGGTGCAGTCATTGTCCTTATTTTATTTTTAAATGCTTACCTTCCATCTTGGAATCAATACTGTGTATTGGTTCTAAGGCAGAAGAGTGGTAAGGGCTAGGCAATGGGGGTCAAGTGACTTGCCCAGGATCACACAGCTAGGAAGTGTCTGAGATCACATTTGAACCCAGGACCTCCTATCTCTGAACCTGGCTCTCAATCCACTGAACCACCCAGCTGCCTCCCATTCTCCATATTTTAACAAAAGAGGAAACTGAGGATCAGAAACTGAGGCTACATAACATATCCAGGGAGACACAACTGGTAAATGCCTGAAGTAGGATTCAAACTCATATCTTCTTGACTCCCAAATCAACCCAGGATTCACAGTTATTTAACCGCTGAAAGTTGCTATGACTCCTGAGAGTTTCTATGACCCTTGAGCTGAATCAATTGCTTTGATCCCCTTTGAGCCCTGAAGAATAGACCCAGGTATCCTAGAACATTTCTTGCCTTAGACTAAAAGTCATTATGCTTTCTAGAAACATTCTTGATTGTATCCTTTCCCTGACCTTACCAGGTCCTCTTTGGAAGTGTTAGTCTCAACCCCAGGGTGAAGTACCAGACCTGGTTACAGGTTGAGGGGGTTCAATGGCCACTTAGCATTATGTGTGTGCATCCTTTTCTCCTGCCCCAGAAGTCTCAATAGCTGTCTTAGTATTCCTCCTTTTTTCCTCTTAACTTTCATTCCCTTTGGTGCCACAGAAAAACCAGATGATTTCCCATTGTGGCATAAGGAATAGAGAATCAGACTCAAAGTCAGGAAGACCTGGGTCCAAGTCCCATCTCTGATCCATATTGGCTGTGTTACCCTAGACAAGCCACTTAATCTCCTCATCCCCCAACCAACTCTTCAAGTCTGTATGTTGGGGATAGATGCTTTAATCAGCATTAATAGAAGGAATTTCATCAGGAGTTCCCTAGGTCAGTGGTATCAAACTCAGAAAGAATTTGAGACCTTTAAACTAGTGATGGGCAAACTTAAAGAGGGGACCAAAGGAAAGGAAATGCTTATCTGTCAGTCTGTTTCTAAGGCAACTCTTTCGAAAGTTTCATTGTATTGTATCCTACTCATTGTATTCGTCAGATTAGGAATAAAAATTAGGACAAAAAATTGCCCAGTCGCATAGAACATTTCAGGGGGCCACATCTGGCCTGCAGGGCCGTAGTTTGCCCATCACTGCTTAAACTATACATAAATGTTCCCTAAGCTACACATTGACTTAGAAAACAACATATTAGCATTATCTATGTTCTATTGTATTTTTTATTAATTTTTGTTAAGTATTTTCTAGTTCTTTTTTTATTTAGAATATTTTCCCATAGTTATGTGACTCATGATCACCCCACTGCACTTTTTCCTCCCCTCCTCCTGAAGTTGACAAGCAGTTCCACTGGATTATACGTGTATCATTGCTCAAAACCAATTTCCATGTTATTCATAAAGTATTTTCTTGCTCTGGGACAGGTAGGTGGCACTCCTTGCTTGGAGTCAGAATAACATCTTCCTGAGTTCAAAAGGAAGCTCAGACATTTACGAGTTCTGTGACCATGGACAAGTCACTCAATTCTGTTTGCCTCAGTTTCCTCATCTGTAAAATGAGCTGGAGAAGGAATGGCAAACCACTCTAGTATCCCTGCCAAGAAAACCCCAAATGGGGTCACAAAGAATCAGACAAGACTGAAACTGAATGAAAAACACTTCCTAGTTCTGTTTAAATCTGGTTCAGCCATTATTAAGAAAGTATTGAGGGCAACATTTTTGAGACTTCTGGCCTATACCGTTGTCATCAAAGATCCAGGCCAATCCCATGATATATGATGAAATAGAGAGTGGAGTTAAATAATTTATATTATAGCAAAGCAGTTCGAATACTGACTTCTAACACAAGGGATATCCCTTTTGAGGTTTTTCTCAAGTTACCACTGAAATTAGTCCAAACCCTGGTACAAAGTAAGTCCTCATTCCACCACTTACTATGTAACCTTGGACCACTCACTTCAATTCCCTCATCTGCAAAATGAGAACATTAAACTGAAGGATATTTTATTTTATTTTATTTTTAATTTTTATTTTGAATATTTTCCCATATTTACATGTTTCATGTTCTTTCCCTCTCCCCCAAACCCCACTAAACCCCCTTAGCCAATGCACAATTCCACTGGGTTTTACATGTATCATTGGTCAAGACTTAATTCCATATTATTGATAATTGGATTAGAGTTATTGTTTAGTGTCTACATCCCCAATAATATCCCCAACAGCCCATGTGTTCAAGCAGTTGTTTTTCTTCTGTGTTTCTCCTCCCACAGTTAACTGAAGGATATTTTAGACCCCTTTGAGGTCTATGTCTCTACCTGTAGACTTCTATGTCTCCCTTAGCCTGCGACATCTCTATCCCATCTAGCCATGACTTAGAGACCACATGCAGGTTTGACTCTTGAAAGACACCAGGACCAATCCCACTCCTAGGCACATCCACTGCTTGTCCAGTGACGATCCTGGTACTTCATTTCCCCAACTACCGGCCCCCTACCCCGTATGAACAAATCTCATTTTCTGTTTGGACAGGGTTAATAGGCTGATAGATCAGGGTATCATTGATAAATTATCATGAGTAAACATTATTAATATTAATTTAGTTTAAATTAGATAGCACATATTTGGATTTTAGCAAAGTTTTCAACATTTCTCTGATATATTTGACATATCTGCATATTGGTTTTATTATAATGCTATATATTTCCAGGTATTCTTGTTGTCTTCCTCATGAGAATGCAAGCTCACTGCAAATAAAGATCATTTCATTCTTTGTGAATGTGAATATGAAGTTTCATTCTTTGGTGCCTGCTAAGGGATTAAAGGAGCAGCTAGGTGGCATAGTGGATTGAGAGCCAAGTCCAGTGGTGGGAGTCTTGGATTCAAATATGGCTCCCGGATACTTCCTAGCTGTGGGACCCTATGGGGCAAGTTGCTTAATCCCAATTGCCTAGCCCTTACCTCTATTTTGCCTTGGAACTAATACACAGTATTAATTCTACAATGGAAAGTAAGGGTAAAAAAAACTACAGAGAGATTATAAAGGAACAAGGACTGCTCACTCCACAAGGTCACAAAATTTACTGGCAAAAAAGGGCTCTAGTACTAAATCCAAATCCAGGAACTAAGGCTGGAGTTACAACTAAACAGATTCTAAATACAATAAAGAAATATAATGGATTAAGAAAAGCCCAAAAGATCAACCTAGAAGAAGAGAGTAACTTTACAATACGTATAAGTAATGACTCACAGAAAGAATAGATTGGCCAGAAGAAATCTTGGGTGATTGGAAGAAATTAAGTAAGAGATGAAAAAATGAAATTAGAGCTCTTAAAGAAAAGATTAGAAGAATATGTCAATTAGGAGATGGTAGAAAACTCCACCCAATTATCTGTCCAAAATGGAATGGAATAATCAGACCTCAATGAACCTATGAAACAATGAGAACTATTAGAAGTAGATCCCAATAAGGAAAGATTCATGGACTGAACTTTTTTTCACTAATCAGTTGGCAATGTTGCAGATACCACTGGAACAATTTCCACAGAGCAGCTTGTGGTCCACATATTGTAGAAATATGTGTTCCTCAGGATTAATATTCCCACTTTGTAAAAATGGTATATGTGTATATGATAAATAAGTTGGTAAACTTCAATAAAATGGAGACTACAAACTGTAGGAGACTGGGCTGCTCTGAAGATAGACCAGGTTATTATTTGTTGCTGGGGAGAAATGGGAAGGAGTGTCTAAAAACACAATGGAGGGGAGGAAGGAAGGAAGGAAGGAAGGAAGGAAGGAAGGAAGGAAGGAAGGAAGGAAGGAAGG